>NT_165288.1:5008280-5261801 GCF_000002445.2 Trypanosoma brucei brucei TREU927 | reverse complement strand
AAAAAAGAATAATAGAAACAAGACAGAACAAAGGGTAAGATCCTATTTATCGCCGGTGTGCCTTCATTGGCAAACCTAACTCCTCAGAAGGAAACCGTCACAAGCCACGAAGCGCATGACGCATATGATTTCCATCACTCAGGTACATGAGGTGGATTGCATGACGTACCCACCTTTTAGGAACACACCATCCGGATCGCCCTATTAAAACAGAAGAGACACTATAAGGTTTAAAGACGTTTTTTCATGAACCTTCACTTTATTCGCAAGGATGCATGCGCAAACAATGACAACAATGGCAATGCTAGCGAAAACAGTGATGGACCGTGAGGATCCTAGAAAAAAAACACGTACTTTTTACATTAAGGAAACTTAATAAATAACAAAATATTAATGTGTCCCACACAGAGGCATGGAGAACGTTCGCCAACTTCGCAACGCTGGTCAAAAAGTATTCAAATGTATAGACCATTAGTACAGTCAGTTGAATAAGAAGTAACATGCAATGCACACACATATACAAAAAAAACTTACAAAACCTACAGACTCGAATGTCTCATCGTTATTCGCCCACTGAAAGTGATGTTAATTTCATGTTGAACAAAATGGAGACCGATACCGTAAGTGCACCTCGTCCAAAACATATAACGCATACCATTTGAATGGAAGATACAATTTTTGTGCCCACATAATCTGCTTCATGCCATCACGTCAACACAACCAGGTGTCCGAATACTCCACAAATGTCTTCACCATTTGCAAAACTTAGCATTGCTTCACATTGGCCTACACATAGCAGCGTCCACCAAACAACTAGTGTGGGCAGCATGTGATGATCAGAACACTATGCACTCCACTTACGAGAGGCCTTCACCTCTTTAAGAACCAGCATAAATTCAGTGAATCAGATTGGTAACATTGTCCGACGGATTCGCTTGTGAGCTGCACAGATTTTTAAAGCGATGAGAACAGCTATTAGGATACCAGCGGTGTGTTGCATTCCAGTGTCAATGCCAACCAAGGGCGATACAACCGCTACATTTCGACTCGTGGGTGGCATTGACACTAGAAAAAGAACAAACCAAAAACACGGTAGCGTGCACATACACGATTTACCGAACGAACACCGGGGACGGCGGACAGTCGCGTTCAATGGCACATCACTAATCAGTTACCTTTGGGGAAGGTTGAATACATGTTAAAAGCTAAACACATATTGATACTAGGGGACAAGAGAATATCTTTTCATTACACCAAAACGAACAATCTTATCTGCCTTTGTCTTCCGTTTGCAATTTAAAAAGGAGACGTTAAAAAAACATGTCAAAGCGTATGCTACTAATCATCATTTACAAACGTAACCGTGAAATGCTAACACATATAGAAGGTAATCAGCCATGAAGTGTAACCCATGCCTCTATGACGGCATCCACACATACTCGGTGGGACTCAACCTTGAAGGGCGGACAAATTTCGATTGGGACGGGCGCGAGATCACGGAAACACGTAAGGGGTAATTGCAATATTAACCCACTTGTGGTAAATCAGCACAGGATGGCGGTAAACACTGACATCCAAAATAATGTTTGGCAAGCAAATCTGGAATAGCAAGTCATGAAATGATTCAGTATTTATCTCAATTGCCTGCACAACACACTGTATTTCCCCAATATAATCACCTTAGGCGCGACCTACCTCTGCGCTGTATCAAAGGTGTTCCATAGACAAGAAAAAGTGAAAAAATTATAATCTTGCTTGCGTTTCTGTAGCTTTCCCATCGCTAACATTATGCATGCCATATTGATTTTACGCGCATGAACAGGGACCAGAGTTCGTATCACATTTTTTTTTAATCACCATCACCTCTTTCTCTGACTTCGTTTTTCACGTTGATTCAAAAATGCATGAAGGCTACAATTTCCACTTGATACGGAACTTCAGCATCGTACAGTTCCGTGTAAAGCGAGCGAGCAAACAAACGCGTTTCACCTTGATGTTCATTGTAAATGAGAGTCATTGAAGTTTCACAGATTATGAGTCGCCCACGGGAGTTGTGCGATTACTACAGCGGTCGAGGGAGAGAGAGAGAGAGATGCGGCCGCTAGCAGGGGTGTCCGGATATAGTGGAACTAAAACGCATTTGCTACTGTATTTCTGAGGACTCGTCCTCACCTTTCTGTCAAAGTGACGCATGTATCATATGGATTATGGAACAGGTTCGGATGCTCTCATTATAACTATTGCGTGCGCAGTTGTTAAAATGACGTCCACAGCTGTTCAAATCACTTCGACGGCAGTTTCTTTCCTTGGAATAATCAGACATAGTTAGGTGGGTGCTATTTCTTTTGCCTCTTTGGGGTAGATTTTCTGTGCTCCGCGGTGGCATGGTAAATGAATAAATGTATTCCTTCCTTCACGAGCACACATACAGCGCAGTGTTCATTCCACTACTTTTGGTTGGTTGTATAAGCCCTTTTTTTTTAACCATGCAGTCACAAACCCATCACAGTAATGCGATGTGACAATTTCATGCATCTGAGGTTTGATGTTTCTAATTATTTCCTGTATGTGCTGTATCTTTGTAACCATAAATATGAATATCCGCGTGCTGATTTTCATCCACACAAACAGTTATCTGCAACATTCCTGTACTCAAATAACCTTGAACAGTGGAGATACGATTAACACGTGACACTATGCACACATTTCCAACCACCAATGCGCAGGTGCAAGTAAAGAAAGTTAGAGCATTAAGGTCGTTAAAGATGACTTGCTCTCATTGCTTCCAAATCCTTTTTGGAGAAGCAATTGTGATACTGAAACATACAGACCTGGCAAGTAGTACTCATCTGAGCAGCAGAATCTTACCTGGTGTGGCAGCGGTTGGGGTCATCGCAAACGGAATCCAAAACAACACATCGGAAATTCAGTGTGAAACAACAACCTATCTAGTTTCAAAAACAGCGGGCTCAATACATCGCAAGAGGGGAACTGTTGGCACACAACCACCTTCACATGGGTACTTATAAGTTCAAACAGCGCTCCCGAATACGACACTGCATCGCCAATGTCTAGTTTTTAGTGCAGCAAAAACAAAGTAAATTTGCGCGCCGCTTGCCTGTCGGTTTGCAGTGAAATGTCGAAGCCCGGTTTTTCCGCGAAGCTTATGCACGTGCAAG
Source organism: Trypanosoma brucei brucei TREU927 (assembly GCF_000002445.2). Classification (NCBI taxonomy): domain Eukaryota; phylum Euglenozoa; class Kinetoplastea; order Trypanosomatida; family Trypanosomatidae; genus Trypanosoma; species Trypanosoma brucei. The sequence goes on along the minus strand of NT_165288.1, from coordinate 5,258,622 downwards.
CCTTAACCAGCGTCTGGTGCCTGTCAAAACTTTCGAATCTTAGCTAGGATGCCAAGGAAAAAACATTCGCCGCTCCTTCGCGACTTCAGGCGACGCCTCGGATGAATAGACATCACCAATCGTCAACGCGCTCCGCCGCAACAATGCAACTTTCTTTCCTCCCGAAGTAGAAACGGATGGAGTTTAAGGAAAATACGCCTCCCGCCCGATATGGCCAAGAACCCATTAACGCTCGCTATTCTAAAATGAAAGCTCACGGAGTGTCGACGCTCGTTCGGCACAGCACGGAGATATTCGGGGGCCAGAAGGCGGCGAAACCTTTGAAAGGCACGACTGCTACACTTGCGCCCGCAAGCGGCAACCGACCCTCAGTGACCTCTGGATGCTTTGGACAACCCCTGACGCAAGCACGGAAGGGTTGGGGGCAAGTGAACTAGATCGAGTGCCCAACAATTATTAGGGCAGATGCGTACTCACACTAACGTAACCAGGGCTTCTGCGTACCAAAGGGTTAAGGTTGAAATCCTGACATCGCACTTGTAGCTTGATGGTGGCTTTGCAGTCGCCGGTGACAGAGCTCAAACCCGACACATTAATTGGAAGCCCGTACCCTCTCCCCGCTATTACCGACATTAAAGGATGCGGTGCGACACACTGGAAAGTGGCGAAGACCTCAAACAGCATTCAAAAGACGGATCGCCTTCGGTGCGGCAGTACGAAGCGCCATGGAAGGCTCCGCGCACTGTGAGTTCCGCGTCGCCAAATTTTTGTGGGAAAGGGGATAGATCAGCTAAGTTTTCGGAAACAATGTGCTACGAAGCCTCGTCAGCATTTTCTTTTTTTGAAGAAGAAGAAATCGATAAAGGAAGCGGACGAACTCAAGGGCACCAATACACTTGCCGTTCGTGACGAGGATGTCCAAAAGGCTGCTGAAAACAAAGGCATCACACTGCCTGCAAAAACAGAGGGCTGATCGCGACTGAAAATAGACACCGATGAAAACTTTGTAAAAAGGACGAGCGGTGGGTATATCTTGAGACTGTTCGGCGAATGTAAATAGAGAAACCTAGGGTGCCGCTTGCTTTCTCTAGAGAAAAAAACTTCCTTTCAAGTTAGTTGTCGCACTGCGTCCATCGCCAACCTCAACTTGGGCTGCGCATGGGCGGGCTGATGTCGAAGCACCTGCGGATGCGCTACTTAACGGAAATGTAAAGAAAAGGGATCCAAAGCACACGGACGGGCCAGCCAGTGAACATTCCAGGAGCCGATGACTGACCATTTTAACCGTTTTCACGCCCTGAGTTAGCAGAAGTGGTTTGGGGAGCTTCCCGCCAACTGATGGGGGTGAGGCTTGGTTCTGAAAGCGGTAGGAGCTAAGCAAAGGTGCTGCGCGAAAGCTGACTTATCTTCGTAATCGATGAACTTCGTCTAGAGAAGACTGCTGAAAAATGCCTTCACTGAAGGAAAACTGCTTTTTCATTCCCTAGAGAAATCGACTAATAATGTCGAGTTGTATTGACTTGTCGCTGTGGCCGTTGGAACGTAGAAACTCAACGGAAGGGTTGTCGCCAGAAGGAAAGAACGCGTGCTTGAGCGAGCCGGTGCGCAACAATAATATCTCTTCTGGTGGAAGTTTGCCGTCAGCTCTCTCGAGCAAGCGGCGGTCTACACCAAACTCGAGGGAATGCCTCCAGTGCAAAAGTGGCGCTACCGGATTGTATGTCAGTACATTATTCTTGAGGATGAAGGAGGGGAGCGTGAACGTCTCATCCTCCGCTCATGGCGTTTAGCGTGAATCCACGTCTAACGCAACGGATGTGTGGCTCCTTGTTAGAGAGGGAAAGTTGAGCAAATGGGGATCTTAACGTAACTGACACTGCGAAGATAACAGGCATGACGTTTTAGGGACCTTTGTAGGCCCTTATTGTCATTCATGATCGCAGGAAATATATGGGCGAAAGGTCTGAATAGCAATCCCGGATGTGGGAACATGCGTTGTCTTACTTTTTTTTTTTACGAACTGTGCCGGCCTTTTTGAGATGTACACCATAAGGCGAAAGATATGTGATACAGGACCAAAGAGACTGGACAGTGGAAAGAAGTGGATCCAATAAGTTTTGAAGCCTAATATTCTGATAATGATATGGAATGCATACAATACCGACTGCTTTGTAACAATGATATTGTCACATCACAGCACTGCAGGACATATTACAAATGCGTTCCTTGACAAAAAAAAAACGCTTGAAGTGAACCGACAAGTGCTCCATCCCCCTTTTAGTAAACCAAAAACCGAAACATCAATAGGTAAGCGCCGTTGTCCACTGAAAATAACGGACGCGAGGATGCTAGCAAAGCAACCCGTTGGCGTGTATATGGCGGTTGGAACTGTTCCTCAGAAAAAGTGTATCTATGCGGCAGCTGCAGCATCAAAACCCAAGGTTTGAGCACCGGTGAAGAGACAGAAACGTAAGAGAGCACTGCGGCGGGAAACCGTTCGGTTATTAGCGAGAGAAAGTTATCCAATGAGGGTGGGCTGTCAATGAGGTTTCGTTGATGCATGTGAAGATTAAGCGTCCAATGAAGGAGAAAATGGAACACAGATTGCTGGTGTGGACAATGTCTGTGTTTGAGACCGTTGAGTATTACGCCTCGCTTAGCCGCTTTTTATCTTACTCCAATTTCATATTAAAATGAAAATGAGAAGACTTTGAACCGTGTCTTATTTGCATTATTCTGAGCGGTGGTGGTTCAATAACATCCACCTTTCTCCGTTCCCAGCTCATTCGAAACATTTTTCTGGGGAAAAAAATCCCGGAATGCTGTAACACAGTGAAGCAAATGATACTTAAAACATTGTTATGATTGTATGTGTGTGATTACTGGGAGATGCTCTTATGCTTTCTTTGATATTACAACTTAAGTGATATGCGTGACTCGCATGGTGTAAGTCTGTGCTTCTCCATGTATTGAGCAAATTTCAGAGAATCTGTATATCGCCACCGATGGGCTTAAAATTCCTAAGCACTATGTGGAGGTGATGACAGGCGTGCATATCAAAATTTGTTTTTGCGAAACTCTTCTTTATGCCCTTGGTAATTTATTATGATACTTCTTGTAAGGTTCCGTATACACTTGTGTAGTAGCAGCTTGTGAAGTAAAACAATGCTTAAAATTGCAGCAGTCATTTTTTTGACGCTGAGGACGTGTAACCCCAGTGTTGTTTTCACACGACAACCGGACGTGCAGGTCACATATGGAGACGAAGGGCCGAGAGAGTACTTCGCTCCTACAGCAGAACAGTTGGCACGGGGAAAGATAACTCCAAAACACGAAACTCAGCCGATGGTGGGACCTTTGACCCATGGCAGTATACCCGATGAAAGGAGTGAAGGAGGTGAAAGTGAGAATAAAAGTAGTGAAAAAGTCAGCCCTAAGGCAAGCGATCTTGAGAACGAGGATGGTACAGTGGTTGAAGTATTACACCAACCAGAGGCGAGTGGGGCACCTGTTGTTGCAGGTGAGGAAAGCACATATAGATCAGCACAAAAGTCAGAAAGAACAAAAAAACAACATGGCGAGGACGATGAGGGCAAAGGAGGGAAGAACAGAGAGGATATTTTAGGAATACAAGCAAAAAATCGTAACTACAGCCATGATGCACATCCTGCACCACGAGGTGCAGTCTCGGTGGTTAACCAAGGAAGCACACAAGGGGTGAAAACCGTGAGCAAACGATCAGTCGATGAGGAAGGAAAGGAGATTTCGCAGCAGCAAACGTCGAGGCAGTATGAAAGCTACGTAGCGTTGCCACTGCGAAACGGAATGTCCGAGCATGAAGTGAGTAGACCTTCAGAGGTGGCCTTGGACGATGTGGGTGAACCCTCGTCCTTAAGTGAAAGTGTACCGAGGGGAAACGGTGCGAGTCGCAAAAGGTATGCGATATTACTCTACGCAGGATTAAGTGTTGTGTTCTCCTGAAAATCATTGCCTTGCGCTGATACATAGGCATACAACCAATGAATAAAGTGAGAGTTTGTCGAGGTAGAACTAAGGGTAAGAATAGGTGACTAAGCTGCTACTTTTTCCACCAAAGGGCATGTGTATGTAGCTTTGTGCTGACACATGATAAAAGGATCGAATAACTCCAATATAATTATAAATAGGTTACAGAAGTGGAGCGAGTGACTGGAAGAGGGGAAAAGTAAATCAATGTCCTTCATTGTATAAGCAAAAGGTCACCAGTATTTGAAGTGACACAAATGCAAACCAGAAAACGGTGAACGCCCGTAAGAAAATTGGCCATGAGAATAGTGAACTTAACCTCAATGCTACTGAGGAAATAGTGGGTGATTTATTTTTTAAGATATGTAACGGGAACTGGTTGGCACCCAGAGGGAAACGCACCATGAAGAAAATGGGTAAGGTCTCGGTGAAAGGTGTGGCGGCATCACAAACTTAAAATGTGATGGCAACACAAAATTCCTCGACCACCAAATTGGAAATCGTATCTGTGAATATTTAAGTATTTTTTAGACAGTGCTTGTTACGAGTAACACATAAAGACATAAATGATTTAATCGAGCAACGAATGGGTTGGCGAACTGCTGAGGGTACAGTTATATAAAGATCCTTAACTGATTGAGAAAAATTTGCTAAATCAGGCAATTCTTAAAAAGATATGAAGGACTGTTAAAGCGATGCTTGACGGTATACGATGAATTATCTAAGGTAAACTACCAAAACGGGTACCCCTAGTGTGTGTACTTGTTGTGTTTTTTTTTTTTAAGCTTGTTGTTGCGGTCTATTTATCTAAACGAAGAGTGTACACTTTCTGCAATCAGTTTTCGAAGTAATTACCTTTTCAGCACAGAAACAATAACAAACAATAGTGATGCGACTGCAAAATGGGGGATTTTGGTAAATTTGGTACGAGCACTCGTTTTTTATCTCCATGGTTAGTTGTGTGTTCGTGTATTTAAGCAAAGCTTGGCTGTAATAGGAACCAAGACTTGGATTTTGTTTTCTTTCTTGTAACTATGAATCTTTTACTTTGAATGCTATACATTTTCTAAATGTTGTTGCGTTAATAGGAAGTTGAAGTATTCCGCTTACTCCAGAGGGAAAAAACCGGCTGCTATACGGTTTAGATGGTGGTGTTTGATGATGCTGAGAAATAGATTGGAGCATTGTGGATGCTAAGCTGCCACGTGGCCGCATTTATTACCGTTCAATTTTTAGACGTGCGTGGCGTTCGTCCGTTCCTCAAATTTGATAAGGGATACGCGTTGTTCTTTGGGAACGTGGTTTCCAACGACGAGACGCAGGTAAGGAAATAGTGAAACAGGCTGACTTTAGGTGGTGATTTTTTTCCATAAAATAAAAAGGTTGACTTTTGTCAGTGAACTTGTTATTGCGCGCTATTGTTTCCCACCGAACCAAAAAAGAACGGAGATATTTCTGCAGACTCCCCAGCGACGCGTCCATGGGATTACTATGATGACAGTAGTTGGCGGACGGCGGATGTATTGTGCATTACGCTGTAAAGCAATTACTGTTTTTCCACTTCAACACATTTCTTGCGGACGATATCATAGGTGGTTGGTTTTCCATTTCTGTATGAGTTACAGGTTGCTGCTATCACTTTGAAACCGCTAGAATCACGAGGGAAATGTCATTTTTGTATTGCACTTACATTCAAAACCAATTGGGCAGCGCTTTGAAGGCAGTGAAGTAGCGTATGGAAATATTTGCGTATTGGTGGTTCTTTAACGTATGAGTGTTACGTTCCTAACGGTGATGGAAAAAAAATTAACATATGAATGTGTGTTCAATAATAATTATTATTAAATGCCAAGTTCTCTTACTTTCTGTATCAAACAGTGAGTCTTTTTTTTTATTTTAATCTCACTTTTTCAAATGCGTATCGAGGTTTAGGAGGCACAATGTTGCTTAAAACTCAACTCTCACGAAAATGACACAAATTAAGGGAAGCCTCTATCGCACCCACCATTTCCATGTGTGCAACAGTAAGCGAGTCATCGTAACAATTTTTTTTTGCGCGTGTGAAGTGTGAAATCCTCATGAGAACTCAAAATTCACCACAATAATACTCATTATGCAAGGTGCTTTGAGTGGGGAAGGCGGCGCAGACTCAAATATCCAAAACAATTTATTTTCCCATATGGCGGAGCGAACGGAAGCTGTAGTGAAACACACACTGCAAAGCGAGAAAAGTATATCTCCTAGTGTCGACACTCTCCAACGATGTGAGCACAAAACCCTTCATTTACGAACAGGAGGCTTCAGTTTGTTTATTTGTTTGTTTGTTTTTGAATCCATTCCTCACATCAGCGTCCAAAATTTAATACAGGGAATTCAGAACCTTTATCATGACCATTATTGTTGTGTCTTGTGAGAAGGTACATATTTTATGATAGGAACTTACTGGGCACCAGCAGCCAACAAAGAAATACGAAAGAACACAACAGTGATAAACATATATTACCTTGAAGCTACATGTGTACGTTTGCACGGAATTAGCTCAGTGATGTTTGCGAACTCAGAGAATGAGGAAAAGCGACAGTCAGATGAAATGAATAAAATACCAAATGTCGTGGATCAATTAATATGTTTGAAAATAGAGTCTCATGCTGTATAGTCCTTGGAGGCATGAAAATAGATTTAATAACGCTAAGGCGTGACGGTGTTGAGGCATGTGTTTTTCAACATGCGTTGAAAGGGGTGGGAAATGTCAGTGAATACCTGAGGAAGCGCCAAAACTATTTTTTTTTTTAATGGCCACAAAATGCTGCAGTGGAGCAGTGTGGAAATAATTTCATTGGATAGAAAACTGTGTGTGGAAAGCTTATTAAAATTATTTGAAATTTATAACTGTTCTACCTGAGTAACTGTGTGCGTGCTTTAGTACAGGAATCCCTTTGTAGTAAAGCTTCTGTATCCTTTACAAAGAAACACTAAGAAGCCGAATTAGTTAGAAAAGTAAAGCAAATATTTTCATCAAGAGCAATACTCAACATTTTGCTTCAGGACAAAAAAAACACTCATTCTGTGAGAAAAGCATCTGAGGGGACGTGAAGCAAGAGGTGATAATGTTTTCAGTTTATATGGCTCCGTATGCAATGCAAAGTGGAGTCACATTATAATGGATAACGAAACTCAACTGCTCGGGATGGAGTTTGTAGATAGAACGCGTGGTGGCAATGTAATGTGGAAGGATGAAGAAGTTAATGTTGTCCCCAAAATTGAGGAAGCTGTTGAGAAGAAACCAGAGTGCAGGGAAGAAGTTGAAGCAATGGTTCTAACATCTCAAATGGGGTGATAATAAGCCAAGTTTACCGACGGAAGTAACAAAAACATATTCATCCGTAGAGAAGAGCTCTGTGTATGGAATGTTGTAAGGAGTGGAATTGAATTATGGCGTACACAGCGTGCTTTACCGGAATGTCTTTATTTTCCACGATCATACGCTGCCATTGTTAACCTTGGGATTGGCAAATCTCAGAATTTTGGTTCTTTCATCCTCTACAAGTTATTGCATTGTGATGCGGAAGAGTTGCCTATTGTTGCGTATTTCTGCGGCATGGCAGTACTTATATTTGAAACCAACTGACGGACCCTTCGGCATGATCAAGGGAGATAGAAGGTACACAGCTTTCATGCTGGACGGAAGCATGCCAAGCATTAGTCATTTTTTCTGCTACACCTTTAATGAAAGTGTGCATTTATCTGAGTTGTCTGTGAATTGGGGAAGCGCTTCGACCAGTTCGTTTAATGAGCAAACTCCCATGGCAGAGTGTTGAACACACCTCATTGCGATGTCGGAATCCGGTGCATCTTCGAGAGGGGACGAGATTAAATGTTCGCGCGCATCCCGTCTTAAGGATTGCGGCAGTCGGACGGTAACGGACTGCCAGGGGGAGAAGGGAAAGCGGCGAAACCGTCGGTTTTCGGGATGGTGGGAAGTATCGGCGTGATCCTCCACGTGTGCAAACATGATTCTTTCGGTATCTTTAGAGCGCTCTCAATGTTGAGATCGGTGGTGTTGAGCAGGACGCAGGTATGATCTCAAGTGAGTCGCAGCGGAATTCCGGGGAACTCTCCTCCCCGAAAAGGATCACCTAAGCAAATAACTGCGCGAGAAAAGGGTAGCTGCCACATTTTGTAGTAAACGTTATCATCAGGCCCGGAGGCGGAATCCACAGTGATGACTGGGTGTTGGAAGATTGATATGGCATGGCCTCCTAAGGGTTCATAAGCGTGGAGATTGGCAAAGGATGGGATCGGTGTGTTGAAGGTTTCGCAAAAAAAAAAAAAGACAAGCGAGTACGAAATACGATCGGTTGATCTAGCTGTCGCACCGGAGCCGCTAATTGCATCTGTATCGACGTTTTTACACGAACGAAAACAATAACAAAGGAGGAATCGGGTATACGGTGGCCGACATAACGTTTCAAAACAGCCGGGCACGGGGTTCAGCCACAACATCTATCAACGGATGATGATGTGCTGTGCAATGGCCCTCGCAGTACATGATGGAAATAACCGGTACGAGGAATGACGCGAGAACGTCCCATGTGTAACTGGTTTTCACCTCAAGTCATGGTCTTCTACAGGTTATGTGGGGGGAACGAAAATATCAGGAAATTGCGGAAGACAAGGTTTGAAAAGAGTTTTTCGCTGTCATCGTCATCATTCTTCGGAAAGTCAGTATATGGGTTGTTATTATGGCGGTGCGAACTAGACCAGTCCGACGACGGCCACTGCATTTTCTCCCGGCGACTACTGATATTTTCTCCGCCTTGTCCCTTTCCAAACACTTTTAACTCCTGAAGGTTTCGACATCTTTTCACTTCTTCAGCTGTGCTCGCGTCTTCCTTCTGTTCCCGATGTCAACGACTGCTGTCCTTTTTACCTTTGCAGAATTCGCACGCTCTCAAGAATTTCCTTACATTTTGCACCTCTTCCCAGTTCTCTCGCCCACATCGTGGTCATTCCTATGCCTTCGCCACGATAGCGTGACGGTTTTTACCATACGCCTCGTCACCGAATCTAGCGCCGGTGTTTCCCGCGCCTGTGAACTTTCGCCCATGGTGTCCACGGCAAGTCGTTTCTCAACGATCCTTATTTCGCTGCATTTGCAAGTTGCCGTTGGCTCTCTTTCCCACTTGACGTCATGACAACAATGGCTGCGTTCGGCTTTGGCATATGGCTTGTGCACAGCATCTCTTGTTTTGCTTATTTCTTCCGTGTGTCGAGTGAATGCTGCCGTTGGCATTGACGTTCCTGAACTCAGCAAGCTCCTGCGATCACTCACTTTCGTGAGTTCCATCAGCCGTAACTGTTGTGCTCTCGAGTTTGGCATAGTTCTTTCGCTCGCTTAGCGTCAGTTAAATGCCACGGCCATGGGCGTCTCCTGCGCAACAATGCTTTTCTTTATGTCAGCAGCGTCGGCCTTACATATTTAAGCCGTACGTTGCGTGGGAAGACGCAGCTATGGTTTCAGGGTGGTGAACTCCGTTCGTTTGTTTTATCATCAGCGACGAATTCGATTACACAATTTGTTTTATCCTTCTGTAACTTTCCCTTCCCCAGTTTCAACTGTACAGGTTTTCCTGAAAGCCACTCCCATCTGACAAGTTGGTTTGTTTTTTCCTCCCTTTACCGCTTCCAACAAACAGAACGCCGTCGGCGACACAGCTACATCTCTTTTTCACCTTACCTTCCCCACCGAACAACATCGTTTAAAGATCAATACTTTCGATACAACTTGAGCGCAAGAAGTTTTTCGGCAGAGATGGCCAAGAATAGTCAAGTCTCACTTCCCTATAACATAGTAATAGAAAAAATATACCATAAATATAAGAGTGTTTTCGTACAAATGAGTTTTACTGAAATATGAGTCATATCTCAATTAAACTTTATTGTCACATATTTAATCCATTCCTTATATTACTCACGAAGCGGAAGTTTCTGAAAGCGCAGTTTACTCACCTCCCGTGCTCCCCTTTACTTGCCCTTTGGAGACAGCCGCGTGGTTATCTTTCTGAGATCACGTAACTCCATGCAGAATTAATTCTTCCATCACACAGCACCTTCTCCCTATGGCTAAAGCCTCATGAACCATTGGCATTGGTATGTGTGTTGCAATTCTTACCATATTTTTTAAAATAATAACATGCATCATAGTAGTGTTGTTCACGCATACATATACCAAACTCTTCAACCTCTTTCAGAAGGCAAATATTCACAAGTTAGCTCTAGTTTCACAAGCACCACTTGCAATTAAGAACTTCTTTCTTGAGTTGAGGAATTATAAAACCATCCCCATCATATTTGTATGGAAGCATCCGTTACCATCATGGCCACAGTTGCCGCAACTCGCTACCTGCTCACTGGTGTTTTCTTTACCAAACTTCACATCCATTTTTGCGTCAGCCGTAACGCATATGTATATGTGTGTGTATGTGTGTGTGTGTGGTGGCATGGTTAAATTATTGGGTCGCATCAGGACCGTATTGCGTCATTAAAAATATCACGTTACCATTAAAAAAAAAAAAGTAGCAGTATTATTAAGGAGAAAGCTATTGTTTTTTCTCACTCCTGCTGCCGCGTACATCATGCGTGATACAACAGTTTCCATTTATTCTATGGTAGTTTTTTTCATATAGCAAGGGATACTCGGAATTGCTGTATCACTTTCGTTGTCCCAGCCATACTGTCTGCTTTTCATAGTTAAACTAAAACTCCAATGAAATCACATTGTTGTGTCATGCTTTGCAAATCACCAATGATAGTATGCCCCACATTTCTTCACGTTCGTAACTATTTTGTTTCCACGACATTTAACCACGTCATGTGCCTCACACTGATACATATGTTGCATATCCATGTTTGAGTCCTTAATATTTCAGGGTTCGCTTGCTGCAGTTTCACGACATCGGCGTCTTCTAAAAAGAGCTTTGTAATGGTGTGTGAAACTCCAGGATTCTCCTTTATTGACTGATGGGGAGTTGATTCAAATTCAATAGTTCCTCATTTTCGCTAACGTATCGGAACCTCACCCGAATATCCTCAGGCAACTTCACTTGGGAGAGAAATGACTTTAGATCAAACACTGCCACCGACTGGTCATGGAGAGTATTTAGATACTGGGAAAAGTGACACAATGGGACATATGCCTCACAATCATCCCTGCTCTTTTTAGCCTTTGGTCATGCAATAAATCAACGCCTTCTTCCAAATCTGTGTTTCCTCCATCACAAAGAATAGCACACAACTCATCCTGTCGTATGTCTCTCTGAAACTGGGCCAATGATACGCGGCTGCTTCATTATTTGGGACTTCTTTTTCCACAATGTGCAATTTCAGATTCCCTGTTTGATACTTTCTCTCTTTGTTTCTCTCTTTCCACATCATCTGTGCTATTCTTAATGCTCCAAACCTCATCAAATCGTTTACTCGGTGCTTGCATCATCCTCTGTCAAATCCACGGAAGGAAAATCATTCCCACATTCATTTCCTATTGGAGAGGTGAAGTCTTTTTTTTTCCTCCTCTTCCCGTGAGGTCACCTTTGTTTTCCCTTGTGAGTGTCAAGGAATGTTGTGCCCTTAATAATTTGGAAAGGTATTCCCTGTTATAAGTCCCGTCTTCCCTCACACTGACGCTGCACATTCCTTCCAATTATATCTTACATCAAAAACACTCAAAGAATCGACTTGCTGACGGCAGTTGTCACACATCTGAGATACCGCACTGTGCCTCGTGGAAGTTCTATTGTGTAGATGTGCTTTCCCAATTCTATTAATAATATGTTGTCAATGTCGTGTTCCATTGCAACTACTTCCGCTGCGCGTGTCAGAAGTGCTCTTCTCTTTATGGGATGTTCTATCATTACGTATGGTCGTTTCAGTATGGTGTCACTTTTCCCTTTTGTGGTAATGGCTGTGATTTTTCCTCTTTCCTCCAGAGGTTCCTCCCTATGACTTTTCTCACACTGGCAATATCCTTTTCCCAGTTGATATTTACGCATCGGGTGACTCTGTGGGTATCGCTTTTGAATTTCTTTAGATGGTTCCCTCCCAAAAAAATACACTATTGAGGCTTTTTTTTCGTGTGAGTGTGGTATAACATTTTTCTCTTTTTTGGGAGCTGTATAATTACTTTTTGCCATCGCATGGCTGGGTGTAATTCATTCCATTGATATTGCGGCTGGATACCACTCTGGACGGAACTTCCTGCAAGATATTATCGAACCTCCATTACAACATGTGTTGTGTTTGTTTGATGGGTTCACCTGTTACCGTATTGTAAAGACAGACCCCAAAACAACATCCGCGTCGGTGTGTCCAATAGAAATGATGGAAGAGCTCTCCTGTACTGAAATGGCAATGCTCTTTACGAGTTGTAAACTTACAACAACAAATAGAAGTGCAGTTGCTCCCTATGCTGAAATGCGGTAATGATTTTCCCACGACACATAAAAACTCCACATGACGAATTCCCTGTTGCTCACATGTTTTAGTCCTCGGCCACATTCACTTTGCTATTCTGTGGGGTCCTGAAACCAATGTCATGATGTACGGATGGCTTTGTGTGGGAACTGCAGTAATAATAATAAATAATAATAATAAATAATAATAATAATAATAAATAATAATAATAATAAATAATAATAATAATAATGATAATAATAATAATAATAATAATGATAATAATAATAATAATAATAATAATAAATAATAATAATAATAAATAATAATAATAATAATAGGAGAGTGTTGTGAGTGTATCATTATTGTAAAGAATGTGATAGACAGCTCACGATACCAAGCGGAGTTCAGACTCCAGAACCATTTAGATTTTATTTAGATACGGTTCGCCGCATTAAGAGAGTTGCACCTTCTCGGCCTGCAGTGGTTAAGCCAACCAAACCATACACAGGCAACTGGGGAATGAAACAGCCACGAATAATCAACGTGAATCTAGAGGCGGGGGTGCAGCTGCAGTGTCTCAATAAGTCTCGAAAAATTGGAACTGAAAGCGAACTTAGAAGCTAAAACATCCAAAGGTGTGAAGAAATGGGTATTGCAAACTACTTGATCAGTTCCCGCGGTGACTTCGATTGATGGTAGTCTAGAGAAGTGAAATGTCTAGTATTTTTAACAAAAATATGACATTTTATGGAAACAGATACAGTGAAAGAGCTTAACGGGCTCAAGGGTTGTATATAATAGTACCACAGTTTGAAAGAGTTTTAACGTCAACATTATAACCGTCCCGAAGAAATCATAGAAGACACACGGTAACTTCCTTGGTCAAATACAGAGATTTGGTAAAGCAAAGCAATAGCGTACACTATTTTTTAGCATGTGCACGGAAAACAATACATATTTATACTTGATCAATAACATAGCATACCTTTCAGTTTACCTCTCTGAAGCTTCAAGAGCGCCAGCACATGCACCGCACATCCATGTGGCCCGAACAATCTCAATTGACAACTTATGCACTAACTTTTGCGTATATCTTGCACATAGTGTGCAGCAACACGGAGGCGACGACGAAAAAGCCGTTCAAATGAACCGAGGTTGAAAAGTTGTGCACACTATCGGCGTTTCTAAGCAAGATAGGACAGCATGCAAGTCAAAAAGCGCAGACAATAAAGAACGCAATTGCAGCAGCAAACAAGGTCCAAGTACAAGCACTCGCAGGAGCAGCGGCGACACAAAATACTAATACGAGCCCGGTGTACTATGCCATGGCCATGGCGGCCCAGGACTGCGTAGATCAAGCAACCGAACAGCATGACGACATTGTGAAAAAGGGCCTCGCAGCAACGGCCAGAGCCGCAAGCACAGCGGGCGGCATTGCCGAATTTATCTCTTTACTCAAGGCAGTTTCTAACGGTGGGGCCACGACGGGCTATTGCCTTAGCACGACAAAAAATACGACAGTGACGGCGACAAAAATTGGCGATTTCGAATGTACGGCACCAGAATTCGCGACAACTGGCGAACCGCAACCCTTTGATGACAGGCTAGTATCAGCAAGCGGCTTTCCAACCATGAATTCAGGTAGTTTGCTCGACGGGACAGACAATACAAAATGCATGTTTCTGCGCAAAAGCGGCGGTGTGCCGGCAGCGGCCGACCTATTCCAGTCATCAGGCCCCCACGACTTTGCGTCGCAGCTGATAAAGGTCACTGCGGCTGATAGCGGCAACAACGCAGCAGTATTCAGCTCGCTGCACGCCATAGCATCTCAATGGCAGCTCAACGGTGGAGCGGCCAACACGATGCCGAAAAAGCTTTACAAAGCCCTAGTAGACCTCAAGACAGCCAACCCATCAACATGCGGTGAAACGGCTGCCAACGTAATCGAGAATTAAATTCAGGAAATAAAGTGACATCCATGATAATAATAGTACTACAAGAAAAGCATCCCCAAGCAAAACCGCCAGACGGTGAAGGGTGGGCTCAGCAATTAATAGACTCAATAGCACCAAAAACAGGCCAGCAACCAAAAAAGATCATGGAAGCACTAGAAAAGGTGGCTGTCAAAAAAATCGAGGGCAAAAACACAGCCGATAAAGCAGTCAGCACGGTTGGCGATGATGGTGAACTAAGAAAAAGCATACTTCTTCAGCATATAATGAACAGAGAAGCCGTTGCAAACTTAGCAAATCAATTGCAGGAAGAAAAAGCAAAAAAAACACAGAAACCACAAGGATTACCGAGACAGATGAGAGTTGTCAAAAGAAAGGGCCAGGAGATAACTGCAAAGAAGGCTGCAAAGAAGTCGAAGAAGGTGGAAAAAAGAAGTGCGTAAAGGATTCAAATTACAAGCTAAAACAGGAATATGGAAAAAAAGAAGGTGGGGTAGCAGTCTCAGATTGCAAATCTAATCAAAAAGAGGCAGAATGCACAGAAAATTGCAAATGGAAGGGCAAAGAGTGTAGGACTCCTGTTTTCTTGTCAATAAGAAATTGGCCCTGAGTGTGGCTGCTGTTTTTGTGAGTTTTGCAACATTCTAGCATTTTGAAAATTGTTGCGGAAATTTATTAAATTTATAACAATTTCTTAATAGTGGTAATATCAGAAGGGAAAGAATGTTATGAGTGTGTATATACTAATATAATAATAAGAAGAATCAGAATAAAAGAAGAGTGTTTTGAGTGTGTCTACCGGTATTATAAGAGTATTTAGAGAGCCGAATGGATGCCTAAAACAGAAACACTTACAAACATTGCAAGGGTACAATGGTGGTAAGTGAGTGAGTGCAAGATCAAAATTAATTTTATTCAAGAAAACGCAGAAAGGATATTGAATATTGTGATTTCAAAGAAAGCTTGATTTTGAGCGTCAACATACACAATGATAAGACTGATTGGACGATAATCTAAAGACATAATCTAGTAAAAATTCTAAATGAATTGCTACTGTAGCTGCGTAAGCAGGGAAAGGGGTTTATAAAATGGGATAAAACGGAAGCAGGACAATACAAAAAAGATGATAATAATACTTCAGGATGAGACAATTATTCCATGCATTTTACACAATGATGGATATGTTGTACTGCAAAAATGATGATTCTCACTGTGTTTATTAATCTGACCAGAGATTATGATAACAATATTTGAAAAAATCAGGGGCAAGAGCAGGAAAAAGAGATTTGGGAGGCATAAGGTGCTGTCTAATTCTTCTTTTCATCAGATATAGTACTGACTAAAGCATTTGTGGAATCAACATAATATTGTCTGGAGGATAGTTTGATAACTAGAACTACCAATGAAGTTGTGGCGGGAGAAAAAAAGGAATAAAAACGTTGAATATTCTTGCAGTAGATCATGTATAAGAAGTACTTTTAGAAGTAAACAAAGTAGAAAAGTTTGTAATGATATACCACCACTTCAATGCTATCATAGAGGTAAAAAATTAAATGTATTCAATAATCTAGTGCTACACATTACATGCATTAGAAAAAACATTCAATTGAGCGAACAAAGAACTTACAACACTCAAGAAATTTGCGAATGGCGCCACAACTACCAAATTTAAGTGTAAAAAGGAAGAAAAGAAAGAACAATATTCCAAGGAATCCCAACCAAGATAGCGGATACATACAAAACAAAGGCGTTATATGGTAACAGAATCTGGATGTACCAGCGGCAAGTTGGCGACAAATAAAGTAGATCAGAAGCACCGACATCTGACTTCTTAGGTGAAAAAGTGTGGGGAATTTTCGCAGCATAGTGGTGACAATCTAAAAAGAGCAGAGAGAAATGTTATAGATATTGAAAGCCTAGGTTAAATTTAAATGTAGAATACTCTGCACAACTAACGCATCATTTTTTTTATTTTACCATGGAATTTAAATTGTACCTTAAAAAATATGGTGTACACTACAGAAGGACGAATACAAAGCACAAGAAATATAACGAAGACAATATTATACCAAGGTAGCGCAGTCAATGATATAGAAGCCGTGTAAGAACGCAAAATTTTTCTCGAGAGAAAGTAAATGCGAAACAACAACATGGGTAACTGTGCATTTTAATTAAACATTCAAGTATACGTCACAAAAAGACTAAATTTTGAATTCAAATCAATGGTGCTTTGTAACCGAAGGCGCGAAAATAAACAATTAATATAAGTCTCCTTATCTTGTACTTTAACATAACAAGCCTTGTCGCGAATCGTTAATAGATTGTCCTGCTTCACCTCTAAACCATTTACAGATATGCAATGAATCTCCTTATATTATAAAAGTTCAAAACAACAAGAAAAGACCAGGATAAATGCACATAATCGCCAGGATCATAGCTTTCACATATGTCGCAGTCCTGATGTGTACCCAACGATCAGCCACAACCGGGGCAGCTCTGAAGAAAGCAGCCTGGAATAAAATGTGCGCAACAGAAAAAGAGCTCAGAACGGTACCAGCAACGGCAGAACAAAAGCTAACAGAAGCACAGGGTACAATCGAAGCATTGGAAAACCCAGCCCTTAAGATGGCGGCTGTAGCGGGGGCACACGCAGACGCCGGAGAAGCTCTAATACTGGCGGCGCTGGCGGCGGAACTAAGGAGCGAGGCGCAGACAAAACTGCTGAACCTAAAAGAGCTTCGAAAAACAGCGCTCGAAGCAGCAGCGGTGGCGGCGGCCGTTTACGGCGGTGTATCCGAGTTCTTTACGCTAATGACTGCCGGGCAAAGTGGGACAATAAACGGCTGCCTAGCAGACACGGATGGATCCAACGTCATTAGCGGCAAAAGCGGCCTAGGCGATTGCCCGATAGACCAAGCAATAAGCCTAACAGACACTTCAGAAACACTAACCACAACTTTCACGGAGAACGGCATAAGCTCGCTAAAGGCAGCAGATGTCAAGGACGACTCAACAAACGCGAACAAGTGCGTACTTTTCCAAAACGCGCAGGCAGGAAACGACAGACTCTTCCAGCATGGCGCAGCTTTCTTGGCTGCAGGCGGCACACTCAGCGTCAGCACGGCGGCGACAACACTCAAAACAGGGCACGGGCAAAACATTAAGGCCAACTCAACAGCGACGGGGGCGGCGCTAATTAAGCAAGCGCACTCGGCAACACTCGAACTGCTAAAACATGCAACGACGGAAGCAGAGCACGTAGGAAAGAATAAAGCCAAGGAACTAGCATCCGACTCACATTTTGCCGCTACCGTAGTAAAAAAACTGAAGCTAATAGGCATGAAAGGGTCTGACAGCACGCTAGAAGCCTACGCCAAAAGCAAAATCAAAAGCCTTCTGGCCGATGGCGGCGAAAACTTCGGTTCCAAATGGCAAACCCTTATAGACACGCCAATATACGACGGCAAAAGCGAAGAAGTCAAAACAGAAAAGGCGTCGTCTATTACCTCCACAAAAGAGCTAATCCAATCGGTGTTGTACTACCAGATAGACCTCAAGACAAAATTTAAGCGTGCCAAAGAGGAACTCGAAAAGACACAAAACGATTACGAAAAGAAACCACAGAAACCAGAATGAAATGGCAAAGAAGAGGGAGAATGCGGCACCACTAAGGGTTTCGAATGGAATAAGACAGAAGAAAAGTGCAAACTCACAATAGCCGCACAAAAAGAGGCAAAAAAGCAAAACAGGAAATAGGAAAAGATGGCAAACCCACAAACACCACAGGAAGCAATTCTGTTTTAATAAATAAGGCTCCTCTTTTGCTTGCAGTTTTACTTCTCGCATAACATTTGTAGGATTTCCCTTCACTTGTAGAAAATTAAGAAAATTACTTAATTTTTGAGAATTTGCGGCAATTTCTAAAATTTGAAATATTCTAACACTTTTCGATGAAAGTGAGCAAATCTTTAAAAATTAATAATTAAAACACTGGTAAAAAGTGTATTATAGTGGGCTATGGGTGTAAATTAATAGGGTTATAAATATCAAAATGTTACCGTATTTTAATTTTGTTTATTTTATGGTTATTAGTTAAGGTTATAAAGGTAACGTAGTGATGATGATGATGATAATAATGATACGAGAGTGTTGTCAATGTGTAATTATTAATATATAATAGAAGTATTTGTGAACCATGGATTCAATGACAAAATAGAGGAGCACTTAAAACAATATAACTGTTCAATTGGAGGAAGTAAGTGAGATAGAAAGAGATATAAGATGCACAGGTTCATACATAAATGTGAAAATGACCATCACCATACACATGAAAATGATAAAGGTGAGAGTAAAGGGGAAACAAAGTCCAGTATACAAGTATAATGGAGTCGCTTTTCCATCCGCAGAAGCAACCGATAGGAGAGGAAAAATAAGGAAAGAAAATACAGGATGCACAGATCCGCAGAAAAGTACACAATGTTTCAGGAGTTGGCTGTGCTTCACGGTTAACACAGCAATAGCGAGATGCAACGACTGAGATGGTGCTGCCTGTAAACTTTAATGGGATTATAAATTCTAATGTCCAGCTGTAACTATGAGCAAACCCAAGCAGAAACATACGGCATAAACTAGATAAGTGTAGGGAAATGTCGAATTGTTTTTATTAGATACAGCAATAATGTCAACATTTTAGGCCAACTTTCAATATTATTTGGAGAAACGTTTTAAAAATAGAATTGCTATTAAATTACCGTGGGCAGTAAAATATAAAAATGAGGAAAATGCATAAAATACCGCGCGTATGAAACTACAGACCAACTTTATATGTGGTACTAAGAGCTGCTAGTAATACTCCACCGCCTCTATATTGGTATAACGGTGACACTTTAAGTACTTTAAAACAGTGGGGATTCCATATAAGCATAAGGGCCGACGAAGTCTAACTGAAGCAACAACGTATGAGGAAAAAGACGTAATAGTGCAATTCACACAAAAATTACAAAGTCTTAACCGCAAGCAGGCTTTTAAAAAATGAACCTAAAAAATACTGTATTGCGCATACAACCTAAACAAATACGTTATTTTGTCACCTTAGCTGACTATAGAGCCAAAAATTGAAAAAAAGTTATAAACAACAAGATTTGTAAATTTATATATGGAAATTTGTGCTGTTTTATAAAGAGGTTATGTATTGGGGTTGAAAAACTGGAGAGCTACGGCATAGATACAAATATATAGCGGTCCTATTGTAATAAAGATCTCAAAATATTCGCCTAAAAATAAGTTTTATTTACGAGGCCCACACACGTAGACACATTATTGGATCCTCTCAAGCTGAGATGATGGAGAAAGAACAAAGTAGTCTAAACAACCAATTTCAAACCTCAAAAGATTCAAGTTGAAGAACATAACACCAACAAACTCCGAATAGAAGTTGTCCTTCAATGGAGAAGTGTCTACCGCCGATAAATAATTGAGACAGAAAACAACAAACTTAGTAGACGCAGTGGCGTCCGATGTTGATGCACAGTCCAACAGCGTAAAGATCGAAAAGAAACAAAGTTATGGCATTGGTAAAATATTTATATGTAAATGTTGCACCATCCGTATACACATCCTAGGCGCTGCCAATGACTAAACTTACTTCTTCATACACTTTTTTTGATGAAATTTGAAGGTAGTAGCGGTGGATAAAAAGCTAGTCAATGCGCGCGGAAACCACAGGCTTTGTACTCTTTACTCTAACCGCCAAATTGGCGGCAGCACAACCGGCAAAGAGAACACTCACTGATGCTGTTAATACGCCGTGAAAGGAGATTGGATACCTACAGAAATTAAGCAGCGAATTTAGTACGCAAATCACAATGGCAGACAACAGGCTACCAGAGCTTTCAAATGACATCATACAACTTTCAACAGCAGCCACATTAGCTCAAGATGCCGAAACCAAAACAGAGTACGTGGCACTTTTTGCACTAACAACGGTGGCGGGCGCAAGAACAAGCACAGCAACTCAGCACAGGACTGAAAGCCCTGGAAAACGCGTTTCTAACCCTGAACTCCAGAATAGCACCACTTAAAATGGCCATCTACGCCACCGACAGAGCACAAGCCGTCATCTCAAACGGCAAATCAGGGACAGGGCAAGACAATTTACTAGCGGGCACAGAAAAAAATGCGACATTGCCGTTACATTCCAACAAACTGCAGCCAAAGACTACCAAGCAGATCTTACTAGCGGCCCCCACATAACGGCGGCAACATCGGAGCTAAAAAAATAGGAGTCATGAAGCTACATCCCGACGAGTTGTTTCAACTACCACAAATGAAACTCGATACGCGCGGCAAAGGCGACATCAGCACCTCCAGCAACAACGTCTTCGAAACTGGCGGGTGCCTCAATAGCGCCAAGAGCCTTGGGACGGCAAACGCAGGCTCGGTGTCCAGGAAGCCAAAGTAGCTTTTGCAGCCGAGGAGAGAGCATCAACATGCACGCAGCATATCAAGCAGACAAACCGTCCGCAAACCATGTTATACCGCCAAATGCTAACCACGGCGGAGGCAGTAGCAAATGAGTTATGCCAAGCTAAAGGGATAACAATAAAAATTTTTTTTTGGAATTTTCTCCCTGCCTTCGTGGGAGTTTCCCCTCACTGGCGCGGCCATCAGCCATCACCGTAGAGTCCTGAGATGCTATCGGTCTGGCGACTGTGGCAGAGTCTCCCTTTTTTATTCACCCTAACACACTCTCTATAACGTTTTGTTGTAGCTCCGCAGTTGAACGGAATACAGCAGATGGGGCAAGAAGCCCCCCACTCCGGACTCTCTCAAAGATGTCAATTACCAATCCTTCTGTTTTGATTTTTGTTATTCGTTTATTATTCTCTCCCCCTCTTTCTGTTTCTGTTGCTTGTTGACTGCATACCTCCTCTGTCTCTGAGGGTGTCTGGACTATTCCTGCGTCCGGTGCTTTTCCTGCTAGCTCCACACTCGGCAATAAGGGGGGAAGTTGCAGAAGGGAGAGTGGGTTGTATGACTGTTACATTAGGTGAGGACTTCACCTGCGGCCGGCTCCGTTCAACCGCAATGAGAAACTGCGCCAGCCTTTTAGAGAAACATACATCCTGCACACACACACCTTCTACCGCAAACCTGACACGTAACTCCTTCAAACCGGGACAGCTCATCAGGTGCAGTGACGTTTCTTCGCAGTCGCCGCGTTGGCTGGTAACAGCGCGCTCTACCTTCATACCGTGCATCTTCTTTTGATGTAGGGTGAGGCCAGTTTTGCTAGCACACTGCCTTCCGCATGTCGGGCACACCAAGATGGATGCGTTTGTATGCGGGGAATCAGTGGCACACAATTTTGTGCTTTTGCTGCATTTAAGCTCCACTCCCTCACCTTTGTGGAAAGCCTTACAGTGTCGGATGAGGGAGTCCCTGCAACTGAGCACTTTTTGGCACACACCACACTGCACCTCGCCCTTCCCCGGGACGTCAACGTTTCCCTCACGGGCACGCTTACGAGGGAATTGCACCAACACCACGGTACCGTCCTCCGTCACTATGCTCTTATGTTTGAATTTCTTGTGTAGTGACAGGGAAGAACGTGTACCGAAGCTCGGCTCGCACAGGTCACATTGAAACGGCAGCTTCCGTGTATCCTGAGGGGCTAGCGCTGCTGGGGCTCTACCATCTCCTTGCAATGAGTCTTCGTTCTCTCGACCCCTTTTCACGCGGCAACTACCGCTGCCTATGCCATGTATTGTTCTAAGGTGGTGTAATAGTCGGCCTGGCACTGCGAATTTGGAGGTACAGAGGGTACAATGAAGCAGCTGCAGTCTCATCGGGACTCGTGTGCTCGATGGTAGAGGAACGATCGCCACCACTGGAGGGGACTCCGGGGGGATGTCCACTGCAGGTGTTGCATCGCCGTATTTGATCCTCCTGAGGGCATCAGCTCGCACAAAGCCGTGTTTGTTTACCATGTGCGTTACAGAACTCGAGCGGCATTGGTATGTGGCATCACACTCCGTACATTTGGTCGGTTCGGAGGTTCTCTGAAGAGTGCGTGTCGCAACAGTTGGGGGCATTCGTATTGTTGGCCCTATCGCTGCATGTTGCGGGTTACACCATCGGCACTGTGGAGGCACACTCGGGTTGATCTTTCGCAACATCCATCCATAGTGTCTTGAAGATCCAACCCGAAAGCGTGCCAGTGCCGTTTCTTCCTCCCTCGTCAGTTCTTCTTTCTTAGGTTTTGTTGGAAAGTGGTTGCCCGTGATACCAAACCTATGAGTGTTCTCATAGACTTCTTCCGACCTAAGCACTCGCTTCGCATAAGCAATGATGTCGGGGATCCATGTATTTCGCAACTGTGGTAAATCAGCGGCCTTTTTGGCCATGTCATCGCAAACCTCATTCCGTTTCACGCCACAATGGCCAAACACAAATTGCAGTCGGATACGTATCTTCCTTCTCTGAACTTGAAGCAGAAGCCTCCATAGTCGTCTTAGAATTGGGTCCGTTACGGCTAGGGGGCCTGTCTGCAGTTCTGTTAACATTGACAGCGAGTCAGAGAAGATGGACAACCTGCTCGTTGTGCTTCTGTATGCCGGAAGCCATTTCAGCAGCCGTTGCAGTCCTATCTCTAATGCTACGCATTCCGCTCTGTAACTGCATGAGAGTTCCCCTGCTCCAGTTTTGGGTGCGCAAATCAGCGTGTTGTTTCTATAGAGCAGGGCAGTTGCTCCGGACTTCTCACCGAGGGACACGCATCCATCAGTCCACAATTCGTAGTGCTCTCGCCGCTGTGGCTCCTTCCCCCTCCGTGCAAAATGCCGTGCAATCCACTTTTCGGAAGCCTCGCTTTTGACATCGTCAGGGTCATCAGCGCACACAGGCTTTATCTGCGTGTGAAATAGCGGTCGGCAGCTGTGGCGGAGCGTCGATGTCTCTAGTGGTTGCTCGCGTGGCTCAATGCGGAGGTGGGGGTAGGACAGCATGATGCGGGAATGTAAGACTCTGACTGGGTGTTTGCTGTGGTATACTTCTTCAGCACTGCGCCGCAAACATCCGCCTCGTGACTCACACATCAGCATGAATTTCATGCTGCGCACAAGAGTGGTCGTCTTGAGTGGCAGGAGGTTTGCTTCCAGCAGAGAGTCCTCTTTGCGCGTCCCATGTGGTATGCCGGCTATGATGCGACTGGCTTTGTGTTGTGCTGATGCAAGGAGGTCGCGACTTCGTTCCGAAGCGTCCCAGTACCATACCTCAATGCCATACATGGTGTGTGCCTGTACGAGTGCTAGATAAAAAGCTCTCAGTACTTGTCGTCTTAGCCCCCATGTAGAAGCTGAGATGGCTGCTATCTGCAGTAGTCTGAAATCCATCTTGCGTCTCGTTTTGGCCGCATGTGTTGCCATCCCTTGCAGACTCTGGAATGTTACTCCTAGAAGCTTCGGTGTCCTGTCAGCTCCTATTCTTTCGCCGTCCAGTTGTAATGTAAGGGGGTGACGCTCTATACACCCGAAGAGTGTGCACTTTGTTTTCGCTACGTTGACAGACATGAAGTACTCTTTTGACCACCGTAACACCACGTTTAGACCGCATTGTAGTGTGTGGTTGATGACATCCCTCTCTGTGTGCCTCGCAAGTAGCGTCAGGTCGTCTGCAAAGAATCCGTGCTGCAGTAACGGCACTTCTGCAAGGCGTTGGCTCAACGAGTTCATGACAATAATGAACATGATTGGGCCAAGGACAGTTCCTTGTGGCACTCCTCGCTCAAATGTTCTGCTTCTGGAAAGCTTCTCCTTGAATCTCACTCTGCCAGTTCGGTTACTCAGAAATGATACGCACCACTTCACAATGTGGGGTGATACCTTCATTCTGTGCATTTCCCTCGCAATTTTGTCGTGGTCTACTGTATCGAATGCCTTCTCGTAGTCGACAAATACAGCACCCGTACGAGATTGGTGCGTGGGGAGGCAGAGGGCAGCGTGGACGTGCAGGAGTTGTTCGAGCGTTGAGCATCCGGGGCGAAAGCCTGATTGCTGCGGCGTCAGCTGGGACTCAACAGTGTCTCTAAGCCTCGCGGCAATTATGCGCTCCATGACTTTGCAGAGACAGCTCGTGAGCGTCACTGGCCTGTAAGAATCGAGGTCCTCCGCCTTTTTTCCGGCCTTCAGGATGGGGATGATAACACCAGTCTTCCATGCAGGCGGCACGACTCCCGTTCGTAGGCTCTCATTGAATAGCCTCAGAACAACATTCAACGCTGTTCTACCGAGATGTTGTAGTGCCTCGTTGTATAAGCAATTAGGTCCGGCTGTGGATCCACTCGGAAGTTGTTTGATCGATTTCCGTAGTTCAGCCATCGTGATGGGACTGAACTCACTCGCTATCGTCTTTATTGGTGCCGGTGGGTGTGAGTCGGGGTGCCTTTTTGCGCGGGACGAGTACAGTTTAATGAACCTCTCAGCTTGACAGTAGTCCGTGATGGCCGCGTTATCAACAAGTACCGCCGGTGTGGTTAGTGGTCGTGGCGGATATACCTTCTTGACAATGTGCCAACTGCAGCGGTCTGACACCGCAAGTCTGGAGCATAGCGTGCTCCATTTCTTCTTTGTGGTACGGTCCAGGATCTGCTTACGCGTGGCTACCAACTTTTCCCTTCGGTGGGAGGGTCCGCATCCAGCGATCTCTTCATCGAGTTTCGCGAGCTCAGGTGTCCAATGTGGTGCCGTTGCTCTGCAGCCACGGGGGACGGAGACCTTCGTCGCAATGCGGATGGCGAAGCTCAATTTCTGTTCCAGGGTGTTGACGTTCTTCTCTCTATTAATTTTCCTGCAGAGCTCGTCAACCTTGAGACGGATATTCCTCCAGTCAGCTTTTAGCCATGCGTACATGGGCTTTCGAAGCCGCGGGCAACTCAGTGCATCTGTGTCGTCTCCAACGATAACGTCGAAAAATATGTGATGGTGATCGCTATCGGGAGAATACAGCGATGTCCACGTGTACACTGTGCAATTCCTTGACAGTGTCACATCAGGGGTGGACTCCCCGTGGTGGCGCGCGTACCTGGTGCACTCACCAGTGTTGCAGACCAGAAACTAATTGTCAATGCACCACTGTGTGAGGGTTTCACCCCTTGTATTTGGTGGGCTCGCGCGATCCCATGCCAACGCGTGTGCGTTAGCGTCTGCACCGATGAGCTGGGCACCGTCAGTTGTCAGAAGCGTATCTAGGTCAGTTGCCGTGAAGGTGTGTTTTGGTGGGATGTATGCCGACGTGACAGTCAGCGCCGTTCCACGTGCAAGGTGAATTGTTGCATGCACTTGTTCAATGCGACCAACAACGGCCATACCGGTCTCGACTGGTAGGTCCCCCCTCACTAGTATTGATACACCACCTCCTTTGAAGTTACGAGCTATTCCGTGATGTTGGTAGCCAGCAACGCTAAAGCAAGCCGCCTCTCCAGGCGTCATCCTTGTCTCGCTCAACAGACAAAAGGCGATCCGCTCATCAACAAGGGTTTTGTGGTGTGCTAATCTCTTTTCTTGAGATAGCCCGGCGCAGTTCCACTGCATCCCGCGCAACGATGGGCCGGGATTCTCTTCCACATCACCGGACAGCAGCATCTTAGTGCGGATGATACTGCTGATGGCACGCTGGCACGTGCCCAGGGACCGACAAATGAAAAACGGTGTCCCAGCAAGACGCTGCTGATCCCTGTGCTGTATGATGCCGTAGCCGGAGCACAGCAGTGTTCCCCATGAAAGGAACGCTGCTGGCTCTTGGCTTCCACAGATGATACGGGGTACTGGACCCTGGCACCACGTTGAGGTGGCCGGCATCGCCAGGGGGTTGGATTGAAGGCAAGCGCCAGGATTCCAGTTTCCTGGTCCATAAGAAATTGTTTCTGAGTATGGATGCTACTTTTGTGGCCTTGGTGTTTTAAAGTTAATGAAAATTTTTATAATATTCTCAAATTTGCTATTTTCAGAGAAATTTATAAAAATTCTAAAATGTGAAGTACTTTAACATTTTTTAATGAAAATGTAAAAATTTGTAAATGAGTAAGAAAGTGGCTTAAAGCTACAAAGTAAGAGGGTATGAAAATTGAGCACTATTATAAACTAGTTTATTTTGTTTTTTTATGGATATCAGTAATAGTTATGATAATGAAAATAATAATAATAGGAGAGTGTCGTGTGCGTGTATATACTATTATTATAGTGTCAGTGCTGTTGCAGCACGACTGGAAAATCTTTTTCAAGGTGCAGATTGATGACCATCGTGGCCACCATATTCCAGCGAAGAGGAAGAAATGCATTTATGAACGCCATGACACATGACATAAGGCTGTTGGAATCAGCCTTCGAGAACGAGCCACTGCCGACTAAAACCCTCTTAAGTGAATATTATTTTCAACCCAGTTCTCCAGTACATGGCGACCATGATTCACACGTTGGTCTAAAGGGACGGTCTCCAGTGCAGCCCGCTATCCCTTCCTATATCCACTGTGGCATATCACCCTGTAAATTCACCACTAGCTATACGGCTAATGGCGTGTATACGACTTCGATGGGTTCCCCCTGGACAGAGTACTCAAAAGCGGAACATGAAGTAGAAACTTATTAGCGGATTCATTTGCACTGCATACATATAAATATGTTCAACATCCACAAGTGCACTTGCGCTGGAACAACAGATATCACTTACTGTGGCTGATATGCCAGTGTTCATGTGATAACAGTTAGCTTCCGCAGAAAATTAAATTTTTTTCTGTACTAAACTCTGGCACTACAATGAGGATGCTACCACTAACTACGGGGATATTAAGTGTTCTAAATACAAGTGTTAAAAGGTATATTTTTAGAGTTAAATGTGGAGACTATTTGCGTTAAACTGCGTGTTTTTTGGCAACTTCTCCAACAAACACAGCACTCAAAACAGCGCTCAAAACTTAGAGAATAAAACTAACAGTGGAACACGTAGGCGCTTCGAAATTGGATTATAAAAAATTACAGCAGAATTTTAAAAAGAGGATAAGATAGAATCGGATAGAATGACCAACGGCATTTTCGACTTTAGATGGCAATGAAACGAAACAAACAGAGAACGTCACGGAGAGACAGACTCCCAGCATAACGCGGTGGCAATGTCGATTCGAAGCTAAAAAAACAGCAAATAAAACCCGTGGAAAAGACGTGACTATAAACTTTCTAAAACCTCCGCTACCTCGGCGGTACGCGCTCCATCAGGCCGACAAGACCATTAATAATGCAGCGACTCCCGTCGCCCGTCATCATATTTACCAAAATAAACGACCGAAAAGACCTTGCTCAGCATCTTTTTACTAGATCAAGCGCGGAGAAGCGGTTGAAATCCAATCAAAAGCAAACAGACATCAATAAGCAATACCGCCCCACGGAACGTAACTGTAGTTAAGCCAAAATTGTTTTGTTAGAGGATATTGCAACAACTCAACTCACGACGCAAGATCACCTTGGAACAAAACAATTTTTTTTTTGGAAGTCAGGTGGTGAAGATCCAGCGGAAACTGCACTGAATACTTGTTGAGGCGGCAACAACGGCACCTGTATGCACTGCACTGCACTGTTTCACAGACCGTGACTGCATCCAGCGGTGGCAGTGCATAACGACGACCACTGCTGTGCGTGAAGTTGACGACAGAGGAACCGAAAAAAACAAACTGAATCAGACCATTACAAACCAAACAGTCAGTGAGCAAAAGAACTCACCTGACAAACGGCAGTACGAAAGTTGCTGCACAAGCGATGGCGACTTGACAACAAAAAACAAAGCAACGAACTCTGCCCTCTAAAATTATATCACTAGGAAGAAGCAACGATGCTGCAACGCGCAAGCGACAACCGAAGTGTGCCAAAAGCCTTACTAATAGCCACAGCGGTGGCACAACTAATTATAAGACACGGCAGCGCAGAAAGCACCCAAGAAGCCAAACAGGGAGATGCCTGCAGTGCCGCGGTTTACATAATGCAGCTAGCAAATTCGATAGACGAACAACGGAGCGAACTCATCAACGAAATATCAAAAGCCAACGCAGACCTGCTTCAACTAGAAACGGCACTAGCACTGCCTCAATGGAACACGAAACCAACTGCGTTGACCCCGCTGATAGGCCTAGTACTAGCGGAGCAGCAGAAGCTGATTTCAAGACTCGCAACATGCAACAAAGCGGCGGCCGACGCGGCACGCTCAGCCAATATCCAAGCAGGCAGAAACTGGGCAGTGGCAGAACTAGCAGAAATTACAACGGCTTCGTCTGCAGGAACGGCAGCAAGCACGTTAAGCGCCGGCGGAAAGGTACAAGATACGGCGACATTCGAGACAATACACGGAGATACGTGCACTAACAAAGAAGCCGGCAGCATAGCAAAAGCAGCAACGGGTGTAGCCATATCAGCACTCAAGACGCTAACCCTCTTCAAACTAAAAGAACACTCGACACCTGGCAACCGGCAGATTTGCCTAGGGCACTGCGACGGCCAGGGGAAAGCGTGCACGGCACAAGCGGCAAGGCACAAAACCAAGACTCAAAGCAAGAAATTTCTCGAAGAAGACACAAGAGACACGATCGATATGCAAGCATCAGCCCACAGCCAACCAGAGAAGGCAAGCGAGGAAGAAAACGGGAAAACGTATCTCAAAGCCCACAAGCGCCACCTTAACTGGCGTCTATACAACTTCAACCTAAACAAGCCCTGCAAAGCAACGTACACAAGCCTAGACAAAGCGGCCACGACACAAACGAATGAGCCACTACGGCGCAGTGTACTAGCAGTCGTAAAAGGCCCGAACGAAAAATACGACACGGACAGCAAAGAGCAGCAGAAAGTAATCAATACCTTTATCGAATCAAACTACGGCAAAGAAGAAAGCGACTTTAAAGAAAAGGTATGGAATAAAATAAGAGAACCTGATTTTTCTTGCAGTATAGGAAGCAAAGACTTCAAAGGCAAGATTACCGCTATCACAACTAGTGATCATATAACAATAGCAATTGGAGCAAGTGGATATACAGCTCCAACAAGCAAAGAGTGCAAAGAAACATCCCTACAAGCTAAACCAACACCAGAAAAATGCCAAGAAGAAACAGAAAAAAGTAAATGTACAGCAGATAAAGATTGCGAACACAGCGATGGCAAATGCAAACTTAAAGAGGGAGTGAAAGCGGAAAATGATGCCAAACCTACAAATACCACAGGAAACAACTCATTTGTCATTAATGAGGCCCCTCTTTTGCTTGCGGATTTGTTTATATTGCTAGGTTTCTAAGTGATTATTGTTTAATTTAAGGAAAACTATGAAATTTTAAATTTTTGAGAAAAGTTTCTAGATTTTACAGAAATATGATATAGTTAAACATTTTTTATTGTTTAAATCGGTACAAATGAGTAAAATATGTTAAAAGTGACGCATTGATGTAAAGAAATAAGATGAAAGGATAAAATGTGTGCCATTATGATTTTCTCTATTTTTTTATTTTCTTCTTCAATGGATATTAGCTAGATTCAAAATAATAATAGTAATAGCAGTATAATAAGGATAGAGAGGGTCGCTATACTTATATAAACAACAATAACGTCTAAAATTATCGTGCTTGTGGGGCTGTGTTCTAGGTGCGTGTATACTAATTTGATAATAAGAGCAGTAATAATAATAATGATAACGATAATAATGATAATAACAGGAGAGTGTTGTGAGTCTGCATATACGAATATTATAATGAGAGCAGTAATAATAATAATGATAACGATAATAATAATAATAACAGGAGAGTGTTGTGAGTATGTATATACGAATATTATAATAAGAGTTATGCTAAATGCTAAACGCACTGTTGAAATAGTAAAAGTTAAATAAATGAAATGGGGAAATGAGAGTAAGTGAGTGGGATTGACAGACAATAAGGAGAAAGTGGTGGTGTAATATGCGCAGCTTTAACCACAGAAATGACAATAGACATCATTATATACAAAGAGATGACAGAGAGAACATTCTGAAAAGACGTAATGCAGTGCCCTGGATAGATGGACTCGCTATATGATCTGCAGATTCAACAGAATAAGACAAGGGACAAAAATGCGAAATTAAATGAAAGAGCACCTAAAAATACAGTGAGTAACAGGGGGAAAAGATATAAAGGGAGCCAGTTATGTCACGTATTTAAAGGAAAAAGAATAAATTATACTGCAGAAATGATGACGTCTACTGTAGCTTTTTTTTGATGGTGGACATTCCGCTATACATTAATGACAAAAATCAGCAATATTTATGTAGAAGCGTCATGCATTTATTTTCTGTGTGAACGCTGGCATAACTAGAGGATTTCAATAGATTATGCTGATAAGTTCGTTATAATTTTATTAAACTGCGTAAATTAGGAATTGAAGTGCGGCAACTTTCAAAGGAATATAATTCAGTGAGCATACTACACACAGTCAAACGAGACATTCTAGAGGTTCATCAAGGCAATTGTCCTAATGGTTCTGTTACTCGCAGTGAAAGCTCTTCATTTCCGCACAACTTATTGTCGAACAGCTTGGAAAAAACAAAACCTAGAATAAAGAACAGCAGATATGGTAGCCACTGCTTCAACCAGCGGAGTCACCGCCGGCAGACTGCTGCGAAAACAGGAGTTCAATAGCTGATCAATGTGGCGTTGAACTGGAACAAAATGGGGGTTCCCTTCTGCCCTTTTTGTGCCCGAAGGACCTGTCCGACGGCAAAAGGAGAGGGAGTGTACAGTAGACTAGCCCAGCACAGCAAAAGATTCATACCGATGTCGAAAAGTATAATCTTTTGCGACAGCGATAAGGTAACACTAACAGTAGGCGTGTAACGCACATCCTGGAGACCAACTAAAATGTGTCCTTTCACTACGAAAAACTATGCAGATTACACCTACAGGATAAAATAGCAGACATACACTAAAATATAGCGAGAACAATGAGAGTGAAGAGAAACATCAATAAAGGTGAGGTGTCGCTATGGATATTGATAACACTAGTACAGGTAAACATAAGCGAAGCGAAAACAAACGGTGCCTGCTCAACTCCATGCGATTGCAAAGAACGACTGGAAAAAATAATAAAATACTACGACATACGCATAGCAAGCGCCCGACAGAATTCAGAAGATAATTTGAAACAACTGTTAAAACTTCAAATAGCAACGTTAAGCGGCGACAGGACTCTTGCTAAAGCAGCGGTGCCAGTAATAGGGGCAGCCGGAGACATCTTGGATCAATGCAAGGCAAAACTGGACGACGCCCAAAAAAAATTTGACACGGAAGCACGGATCGCCGCCAAGGTCGGAAAAACTTACTCCATAATGCAACATTTTGTGAAAGCGACTTCTCAACTGAAGCTGACAGCGGACGGCAGTGGCTACTTTAAAGAAAATGCAGCAAAGACCAAGACACTGGGCAAAGTAGATAAAAGCAATTGCGACGGCCCAACAGAAGAAGAGAGGGGAGCCGACATAACAGACACAACGGCCGGCGACGAACCGGACATAAAGGAGTTCAAGCTAAAGACGAAGACGCAAATAAAGTGTTCGTCAGTCACGTCGCCAAAGACCTGTCATAACGCAGCGATCAGAAACGGCGGCTGGATTGAAATTGACGTAACACATACGACAGCCACCGTAGCAGACACAACAGGCGCCTGGCATTCAAACACGCATACCAGGAGCGCGGATTTTGGCAACGAAATTGCGCTTCTTGATGATAATATAACAAACCTAAACGCTGCTCTCAGGAAGCTAAAAGAAGTGGACACGAGCACATCGTGTGAAGCAAAGATTACAGACTACAGTACCATAGCAGGAACAGGACTGTTCAAGCGGCTAGCAATAAAGACCCTATTGCAAAAACAGGGCAACGAAAAAAAGAAGACAAGCCCGGCCGAAACCTTAGAGAAGGCGCTCACCACAGCATACGGCGAAGGCGGCAAAAACTTCAACAAAGTAGTGTATGAGACCCCAGGAAATAAACAAACCGAAATCTCCGCCGACGGCAAAAAAAAGACAGAGCCGCTGACAAGCGTAGAAACTTTCACCGACCTTGCTGACGCTTTAGCAAGGGAGACACTCAAAAGACTGGCGATAGAAACAGACCCACAAGCGAGCGGCGAACCGTCTCTCAAAGGCGTCCAAGGATGCAGTGACAAAAAGGGTGATGCGTGCACAGGAGAGTGTGGATGGGAAAAAACACAAGAAACTTGTAAACCTAAGAAAAATAGTGGGAGAAAACAAAAAAACTGGAACCACAAATACCACAGGAAGCAATTCATTTGTCATTCACAAGGCCCCTCTTTTGCTTGCAGTTTTTATTAAATAATCAAATTTTAAGAATTGTTGGTAAAAGGTTTTTGTTCCATTTTGTGAAATTTACAAAATTTTGCTATTATGATAAAAATAAATAAATTTAATACGATTTGATACATTCTAAAACTTTTTGATAAAATGTGTAAATATAGAGAATTTGAAAATTTTTAATTTTTTGTATGACTGTGGTCTATGGATAAAACTTTGTAGGGTGATAACGTATGAAAAATTGGTGTCACTAGGAAATTTTTCAATTTGCTTTATTTTGTTTACTTTATGGGTACTTGGTACGGTTATAATTTATAGTAATAAAGGTGATGATAATAATAGGGGAGTTTTTGGAGTGTATATACGAATATTATAATGATTATGGCACCGAAAACTAAGTGGATGAGAAAAATATAAGAACTTAAAACAATGGGAATAGTGTAACATAAGTTAAATAATGAGGAAGATGGAACGTGAGTATTTACATAAATGAGCGTGACAATGGGAATCATTATACGAGAAGATAATTGATTGGCCAATATGGATAGACAGAATGCAGTAAACAGTCTAAATAATTTTTTTATGTCATTCGTACAAGTAGCGACAGAGATTGAAAAAAGGGGAAGAAAATACAGAGTAAAACTACAGAATACGTAGTAGCTCATCACGTAAAAAATGATATAGGAAGAGGAGATTTTACACCACATTTCCCACAAAAATGAATATGTGCTACTCTATCGATAATTGTTCCGAATGGGGTTTTAAATTTATGGCAAGTTCCTATCTTAATCGACAAGACTAAGTCTGTGGCGACAGATAGATTGAATGTGGTTTTTTTTAATGGTATGAGAATGGAACATTGTAGATGGGGAAAAGGTGACAAAGATGTTTTCTGACTGTGTCAGACACAAACCCAAGGACAGTAACAACTACTAAAATAAGAAGGAACGTAACCACCGACTATTTATCGTCATTTCGAAACGAGTGCATACAAGTAACAACACAAGACACCGTAGCAGGACCGCACACACACCTTAACACCGCGGCGGACGGCAACGACCAGACCATAGACGACAACACCACGCGAGCCACTAACTTCAGCTAAGCAGATACCAAAATGCCATTTGACATGGCAGACCAACAACTTCATACGGCTTTGGAACAGGATGCTCTAAATAGGGCTTGTAGCTAAAAACACGACCAATCATAATTGCTTTTCTTCTGTGTTTCGTAGATTGCACAAGAAAGTTCCGGTGAAAGCACCTGCAAGCGGCAGTAAACAACTTTTAACCAAGTATAGCGGCGAACAACTACGCCGAGGACAACTGTAAAGCAGGTAAAACAAAAAACGAAAGCCTAAATGACGCCCCAAGCGACGGCGCTGCTGGCCTTAGCACTAACGGCAGAGCAAGCAAGAGGCAACATACCGGCAGGAGCAAACGAGCAGGAATTTGGTGCATTGTGCGCTATTGTCGATCTTTCACGATCGGACATAACCATTAACCAATTTCCGGATCAGACAGCTGCCCTAGAAGGGGCCGTTCTAGCCCTTAACATGAGCTTAGCAGATGAGTCGTGGCAGAAGCGGTTCAGTAAGGACGGGGCGAAAAAAGAGTGGATAAAAGAGCTTCCGGCAGGCACAGCAGACCCTGGCCACTGGAAAAAAAGTTGGCCAAAGTGGGCCGCCGCCGCGGCCAGGTTAGCCGACCAAGGAACGGCAGCAGAGATAAAAAGCAGCGGCTTCGAAACCTTAAACCCAATAGAAAGGGCAGGGGCCAAAGCAAGTGTAGCACAAATAGCAGCAGAAGCACAATTCCTAACACAACAAATCGCCGAAAAAGAGAACGTAGGCAAAAAGCATACAGCGGCCACCGTTAAAGCGGCGCTAAACGAAGCTATATACGGCGTCAAACAAGAGGCACCACCAGACTTTGAGCCAACGAGAAACTATGACGGTCTGAACACACAAGCAAGGGAAGCGATCTGCGTCGGGCTAGGCAGCGAAGCTAAAACAACAACAATCGCAGGCGCTATTTACTGTATCTGCGGCCAAGACAACGCCCAAGCAGAAAAAGTGTGCGCAAGAAACCAGGCAGATACTCACAAGTGGACATCGATCACCAACGCCATGACCAAGGACGGATTCGAGGAAATAGTAAAGCACTGCGCCGGCCCAGCAAAAACGCACCTAACATCCAGCCTATTAATGGGTCTCATAACCAAGATCAAAAACCTAATAAGAAGAGTAGGCGCCAACGCCTACATGGGGGCTCTCAAAACAGGAAGCAGCTGCAACGGCGACAAAACACAAGGAATATGCATAAAGTACGCTGGCTATGACGGGACGCCCACCAAGGATTTTGCGGCGATCCCCTGGGCCCAGAAGTTGCTAGCTCTCCACGACGATCTGCGCCAGCAAGAAAAAGCAATCGCAGAAGCGACGGCACTCGAACAGCAACTTGCTGTGGCCAAAAATAAAGCCTATGCGGCAGCACTGCTACAGAAGACCGCACCTCCAACAGCCGGTCAGACAAGCAGCGACAATGTCAACCGCAAAGGCGACCAGGGGACTCAGCCGACTAACAAATGCAATCAAATAGTTACGGAAGAGACATGCAACAAAGAAAATGAATGCAGTTATGAAAAAGAAAGCGATGGTACAAAAAGGTGCAAATATAATGCAACGAAAGCCACAGCAAATGGTGTCCCTGTAACACAACCTCAAAAAGGACCGGCTAAAACAACAGAAAATAAATGTAAATGGAAACCGGAGAAAGATTTCAAATCTCCTGACTGTAAATGGGATGGAAAAGAGTGCAAAAATTCCTCTATTATAGCAAACAAACAATTCGCCATGATTGTTTCTGCATTTGTGGCCATGGTTTTCTAAAAGAATTTCCCCTATACGTAAAAAATTTGCTGTTTGATATATTTTAACACCTAAATTCAGCGGAGATTTTTTGTTTGTTTGTAAAAATTCTGATTCTGTAAATTTTTTGTTGATGGCTCAAAAATTCCCCTTTTATCTATTGAGTTTTTTAAAGGTTTTAATTTTCCTTTTTTTTTGGTATTTTTTGTAATTTGCCATGCCTTTAATGTAATGCAGCGGCTCTTTCTTGACGCGGACCCTAACGCTTATTTGCCTTCCGCACGTGAAGCGGTGCTTAATTTGTTTTTTAAAAAACTCTTGTACGTAGGCGAAGGCGCTGCACGCTGTTCTTTTTAAAGCTGGCACGCGGCAATTTCGTTGCGCAGAACGATTTCCTTTTAAAGGGAAAATTAAGGAAATAGGGAAATATTCGTCACCAGCAGATTATGACAATAAGCAATTAACCCTCAGTGGCACAATCTGTGGCTGGCGCCAGACGTCTAAAGCCGCTCAACTGTCAGAGGTGTGTTTTTAACGGTGTCAGAGACAAATGTGAGTTGAAAAAGGAGTTGACACAAGAACTAGAAAAGGCAAGCCAAGAATCGTGAGGGAAAGACTGGCAAACTAATTTCTCTAGCCACCAGGATCAGACATCTGGTGAAAAACAAGAATGAAGGACTGCCAGTTTGTGCCCCTTGTAAATGTGGTTGGATAACTTTCACAGACAAAGAAGGCAAACTTCCCAAACCTGAGTGACTCTCTTTCAGTATCCTTGTCAATAAGAAATTGGCTCTGAGTATGGCTGCTGCTTTTACTGCTTTGATGTGTTAATTCCCCTTTTTTTCTTGTTAAAAATTTAATGTATTTTAACACATTTATCAATCTCCTAGAAATAATTATTTTTTTAGGCTTCCTGCGCGTGTAAAATATTTTTATGAATAAAATTATCATTTTTTAGTTGTTGGTTTTTTTTGAACTTTTAAGGTTAGGATTTTAGGTTTTTTCCAATTTTCAATTTTAACAAATTTTTAAATCTAAGTTTATTTTTTCTTGTCGAATTTTTTTCCAGAAACCAAAGAAGGTAGAAGAAAACGAATAGTTAGAGAGGTTAGGGTTAGGTTTTTAATTTTCCTTTTTAATTTCAATTTTTTTATTACCCGATTTTCCTTTGCAAAAACAATTTAATAATTTTAATTTTATTTTTGACCGCTGCAGCGCTCCTTTTTTATTCAAACCATAACCCTTGTCCGCTACCAGCCGTGAATCGAACATTAAAATTTTAACTGTTAATTTTTTACATTTTTAAAAAAACTTGATTTTCGTGTTTTTCGTCTTTTTTTTCTAATTTTTTTGGCTTTTTGGGGAGGGGGTGACGGATTTAGAATTTTTTACCATCAACTTTTATTCCGCCCACTTTTTTCAAGCACCTGCAGCGGCTCCATTTGTTTTTCCCTATTTTTTGATATTTTTGGTTTTGGATTTTTTGTTTTTCGGGTTAATTTGGAATTTTTAAGATTAGGGTTTTTTAGGGTTATTAGGGTAAATTTTTTCTTTATCTTTTGACATTTTTGAGTATATTTTGTTTTTTGTTTGGTTTTTTCATCAATTTATTTTTTTTGTTTTACGCTGGATAACTAATTTTTCAAAATTTTTGAATAATCTGCCCGAACAGCAATTGGACTGGCAAAAGCGAAAAAGAAGAAAGCCAGGAAGGGTTATCCTGGTTAGGGTTGGGAATGTTTCTTTTTTAAGTGATGCAGCGGCTCTTTTTTGGTGCGGACTCTAACCTTTGTTTATCCTGAAGACATCTTTATTTTCATATTTTTTGCCTAAAACATCTCCTCGATTTGTTACGTTTTTGTTCATTTTTCTTTTGTAAATTTCAGCTCTGCATTTTGAGCTGCAATTTTTTTGTTTCAAACTTACTTTTTTCCGCCGTCTTTAATTAAATAATGACACACCGTTTTTTTTAGACGCAAGCCCAAGCCCTCGTCCGAGCAGCAGCTGATCAACCTTTTTTTTCTAGACTAAACTTGACAAAGGCAACAGCAGCTTAACCAACGCTCGAAAGTGGGCCAGCCGTCCACACAATATTCAGGAAACAAAGGAGGAGAAAATAAAGAAGGGGATAAAACATCACGGGTAAATTGCTCTAGTTACGACACTCCTGAGAAATTCAACGGTGTCCGGGCACTGCTCCTGCTGGCAAGAAAGCTTTTTGTTGAGTGGATTACCTACAACGAGTGACAGGGCCCAGTAACTCCAGCTTGCCGCTCCTCTAGTTTTCTCGTAACTAAAAAGTTTGCTCTGATTGCCGCTGCTTTGGTGGACTTTCTGTTTTAAGGATTTTAGTATTATAAGAATTTTCGTTCAGTTTTATGAAATTTATGAAATCCACTAAATTTCGGAAATTTTTCTGAAACCTCCAAAATTATTACATTTTAACACTTTTATAAAATCTTTGAGAATTTTTTAAAAAAGTAAAAAAATGGAATATGGGTTCAAATTAGTGTGATTTAAGACGAAAACTTCGTAAATTCTCATTTGATTAAGTTATTTTATTATATTTTCTTGTGAATATTATTTAGATTAATAATAAGAGCAGTAATGATAATAATAATAATATGATAATAATAATAGAAGAGTGTTGTGAGTGTGAGTATGCAAAAAATATAATAATGGCTCTGTTGGAAACTAAATTCATGGACAAAATATCAAGCACTAAAAGCAGTAAATCATTTAGAATGGAAGGAAGTAACTTAGTAATGATGAATGTGTGGGGATGGAGAAGAGAAATGTCTAAAAAACTAGAAATAGAGTATATGCAGCGTTTTTAGTAGAGCTAGTGTGGATATCATCATCATACGGAAGAATAAGGATGCAGAAAGCACGAGGACGCAAGGTCGATCCTCTGTGACAAAGTAGGCTTACCTCGTCACCTGTATAATACCAGCAGAAAAGAGTAAGAAATCGCGTCTATTAAAAAACGGAAGATCTCTGTGCTGTGGCGAATATCAGCGGAGATACTCCTCCAACTTTTTGTTTGTATATTTCATAGTCACTAAGACTTTTCAAGGAACAAGTAACTCATATAGAAGTTGCTGTTTATACGAGCAAACCAGTCGTATTAACAAAAGAAAAGTCAGCGAAAAAGCGATGCCTGGATCCATTTTACTTAGTCTTAAGCACAGGTTACAAGTAGCGGAGAAACAAAGTCTAATACAGAAACAGTAGACGAATCGCATCCGTGAAAATCCCAATCTTTACTTTGTTATAACTTTATCATGTGGTCAATGTTAGCCGCAATGTAGAAGCAATAACAAAACATAAACGTTGAATTTTTGTGTACAGAAATGTATAAATTATTTTCAAAATTTAACATAATGATCGTTAACATATGAACAGTAAATTTGTGCAATAGGTTCTGAGAGGAATTAGGAAAACATTAATAACAGACTGTTTAGAAATAGAAATCAAAAGTGAAATCTAAGCGACGCTCCCATACATGTGAAGATGAACTTGAAAAACGTTTTTTACCCGTCACGAGGTTGAAAGAACTGCAGTGACAGGACAGCGCCGCTAACATTTTGCAGTAAATGAGCAGACACCTATTCGATGTGCAGCTTAGACAACGGTGACCTGTCGACAGAGACCGGTGCCCAAGGCAACTATAACACAGACACAAAGCAAACAGCACAATCAACAAGCAAGCCATTGTAACTGAAAGACGCCAGCCGACACAAAGGCCCAAGACTATGTAAGGTGAACATAACTTATATCATCAATAGCGAACGAGTGCGTCTAGCCATTCTGTCTTTCCCCAAAGGAAAACATAGCAGTAGCCGCGCAGAGACTTAAATGAACACAAAGGCCGTCGTTTCCGCACCGGTGATCGTAACGCTATTGCCCTACAAAGGAAGCGGCGCGGCAAACGTCAACGTCCGCGAATACGAAGCGTTCTGCAATCTTTTTACCATTATATCGGCCCGTAACACGCTTGATCAACTGAAAATATCAGAAGAAGAGCCGAAAGAACACAAAGAAATAGTGTATTACAATGTTTCAACGTAGACGGAAAGCTATTACGCCGACAAGGACGGCACATTGCCAAAAGGACCCGACGGCAGCATACAACAAGCAGCTGCAGATTCTTGGAAAACCGAGAAGACTAAAATAGAGGCTCTGGGTCCAAAAGAAGACAAAACATACGAAAGGCTAAAAGATACACCGGCTAGAGCCGCCGCCAATGCGCAAATTCAGCACTACGCAACTGCGGCGAATATATTAAAAGACGAATGTAAAAAAGCTGTCAAAGACATCAATAGCGACGTTGAAGACGCCAAGAAGCTTCTGGCGACAGCACTCTACGGAGACAACAATACCGATCTCGACAGAAACAACTGCAAAGGCAACTGGCAAGAGAAGTGCACAAAAGCAGCAAAACAAGGGAAATCAATAGCAGAATCACGAGCGGTAGCAATTTGCTGCATCTGCTCCAACACAGCCAACAGCCATGGTCACTGCGGGGCCGGCATAAGCACCCAATGGGAAGACGCAAGCAAAAACGACGGTAGCAGATGCCTAAAAATCTGGGAGCAAGTAAAAACCGGCTGCGAGGGAGAGCCACACCAAAACAGCTAACAGTAGGATTAATTAGGCAGGCCCTTACAAGACTAACGGCGGTTTGTGGCATGGGGCAGCAGAAGGCACGAAAACGGCAACACTCGTCTTAGGCAAGGCCGAAGCTGCAACCTGAAAAGATGGCATACCTAACAGCAAATGCATTTCGCTAGCACCGTTCCTTAGGTCCGGTAAAAACGGTATAACATGGGAAGCGAACATCCTAGTAGCTGCTGAGAATATTGACAAACTGCACACAAAGAAGCAGCGTCTAGCAATATTAAAACAGGAGCTTTCGCTTCTTAGAACACAAGCCGCTGCCGCGTACACACTAGCAAAGCTCGCCATCGCCGCCCCCTCACTGCCTGTTACAGTTCAGAGAGTAAATTCAGCGGAACTAAACCACCAAGCAGAAAAATTCAAAAAACACACAACTAACAAAACTGCGTGCGAAAACTCTGGTAAATGCAAATGGGAAGGAAACACTGAAACAGAAGGGAAGTTAGTAGCAGATAAAAGTAAATTTACACAAAAAAACCACATGAACAGGAGATGAAGTCGAAACAACACAAATAAGCAATGGTAAGAAAAAGGATGACTGCAAATCTACGGATTGTAAGTGGGAAGGTGAAAGTTGTAAATATTTCATTTTTCTTGTAAATAAAAAATTTTCTTATGGTTGCTTCTCCTGCAGGTTTGGTAGCATGGCAGCACTTTAAGGTTTTTTGCTTAATTTTATAAAAATATATAAAATTATTGTTTTTGAGAGAGTATTCTATATTTGGTAAAATATGCTATATTTTGATACTTTTTGATAAGAATATGAAAATAAGTGAAAGTGTAAAATTTGAAGAATCTGAAAATTTTGTGTGATGTGCGTGGCTGTGGTCTATCAGTATAAAGCAGTGGAGTAAGAAGGTATGGAAAATTTTCCTCTATGGCTTACTATGTCTCCTTGCTAACTATAATTAATTTGCGACTGTAATAGTAATGATAATGATAATGATAATGATGATAATAATAGGAGAGTGTCGTGTGCGTGTATATACTATTATTATACTAAGAGCAGTAAAAATAATAATAATAATGATAATGATAGGAGAGTGTTGTGAGTGTGCATATACGAATATTATAATGAGAATAGTTGTAGTTATAAAATATTGGATAAAAAATGGAAGTAATTAAAATGATAGTGATGGTGTAATAATAGTAAGTGAGTAAATGAGAAGTGAATGAGTTAATAGGAAAGAGAGATAACGAAAAAAATATTGTTGGAGGAAACCCTAAAGGACAAAGAGATGGGGATGGAAAATGCGCTATTTTAAACATAAACATGACGAAGGAAATTATCTGTCACAAGGATATGATTGAAGGGAAAATCATGGAGAGGCAGGGTCCTTTTCCGAAGGCAAATGAAATTGCTACGCCATTTAGGAAAAACCGCTAAAGTATAAAGAAGAAGAAAAGAAATTTTGAAAAGAGACATTAGACTACACGAAGTCACAACACAAAATTACATGAAGCAGAAACCAGTAATGGTTTGTACTTTACTGAAAATGGATAGATGCCATTGAAACAAAAGCAGTAGCATATGTAGTTTTAAATATAATACCGTACGCTAATATCCAGCTGGAAAGAGAAAAATTAGAGAAAGGAAAAGTGAGCAATTGGATAAGTACAAGGTAATTCTGATGTATTTTTATCATTAATTATAGTGATAGCCGCTAAACTTTGCGGGAAAGATTTATTAATATCAGGGGGAGGATTTCAAAAATGAGACTACCAATGGATTACTGTGGGCACCAAAAGAGAAAGAAAACTCGGAAGCTGCTTAAAATGGCACATATACAAAGCTACAAAAAATCTATGAATTGTGGAGAATCAATGGTGATATTGATACAATTCGGTATTGTTATGTATGTGAGGAATTAACAGTGGTCAAGGAACGTATAATTCATATGAGAGTACGATCTGACTCAGAGTTAACCTGGACACATAATCATAAGAAAAGAAGAAAACTGATAACCTGAGTCGGCATTGCAAAATTTGTCCTGTCCACCACCAAATCCAGAGAGGCCTGCCACAAGTGTAATAATAAAAACAGCCAAGGAAAACCAGAAATAAAGTTGTTATTTCACCAAAAGGAAGTGCAGAAACAGCAACCATTAGCGGCCTCTCCCGCTAGTTGGAAAATTTACTATATAAAATTGAGTTCCTCTTTGTTTAGAATGATGTCAAAGGGAGCTGTGTAAGTAGAGTTTAAATGGAAAATGTAGTATGTTAGAACATGCAAGAAAAAAAAGAGAAAGCAGCAGAAAGCAATTCTCAAGCAAATAAAAACCAAATATCACTCTATTGGCACGAGTATTTCATCTTCTTTTTATGTTTATGCTTCGTTAGCAAACGTTACCACCGCAGCGACGAGGAGAAATTTGAGAGAAGGAAGAAAGAACAGGTTATATTTAGAAAAGGTCAACCAGTGGCATTTAGATTAGTCACTTATATCACATCGAGCACTGGAAAAAACAGGAAAGAAAACGTCTGACAGCATATAGCAAGGACGGTCGCGACTAGCCTTCCTTACCAGCACCAACGTAACACGCGCACACAGTGTTTACAAAAAATGGTAAAGAGCAGCAGCGGATGTTCAGGCAGACCTTGCACGTAAAAACATAATATTGGCGGACTGTTGAGTGAACAAGAGACTAGGATTGGCAGGACTCCAAACCAATGAGGATAGGACCAGCAAAAACGGAAACAATATAAAATTACAGCCAAAGACAAAGTATGTATGTAGTATTTTTTGTAAATAATGGGAATATACAATGGGCAATTACAGCTTAAAGCCACAATTGTGCAAAATATACACGTGCAACCTCCATGTAGAGGATAAAAATGAAATATGAAGAGCCAGTTGGCAGGCCAACTGCATGTCTGTGCAAAAGGTACAAATGACTGAGGGGCTGTGACGATCATGCTGGAGAAAAGAAAAGAACGCAATGAAGAGAGTTAAGATTGGTAACGCATGTAATTTGTTCATTTTCTGTGTTTTATATGCGATCAACCGATCAGTTCTGATTCTATATTGCTGAAACAGGAGGAAGATTTTGACTCGATTCAACCTACAATCTCGAGAAAGTTCAAAGATAGCCAGAGAGATGCACCAGAAATTTAAAACAGCCGCAGTTGTGTTAGTTGTGGCAGTCGCAACGTGTAACAGAGCTGTCGAAGCAGGCGATGTAGCAAGCGGCGACAACCGGCACACGTTTGAGGCCCTTTGCGCGATCTTCCGGGCAGCCGAGGCGACAGTAGAGGTGCCGGCAACATCTGTTGACCCACAAAAATTGTACCAATACATTCAGAAGTTAAACATGAGCGTTGCAACCAAAACTTGGCAGGACATGTTTGTTTCCAAACCGGACCCGCTAGAATTGCACACAGACCCAACAAAGGCATCCGTCAAAGGACGGGGTTTCGAAGGCAGCTGGCAAGACTGGATGGCCGCAATAACAGCTGTGAAAGACAAACAGCCCGACGAAGAGTTAAGAAACAGCGGCTTCCTTAAGCTAAACGACGACGACAAGTCGGAAGTGAGGGCCGTAATGGCAGACGTAACACGACAAGCGGAAGCCCTAATAAGCCACTTCCGCGCCCAAACCAAACCAGAAAGCGAACCGACAGCAACCAGCATCGAGGCAACACTGAAGGAAGCGGCATACGGCGACAGCTCGACAACAGCAACGTCAGTAACACTCGCTCAAATGTTCGGGACGACACCAGCAGGAAGCGCCGCGCGGGAAGCCACATGCAAGGCAGGTAACGGCGGCGCCAACCCAAAATCCATATCGGCGGTCATAACATGCATCTGCTACGACAATAACGCCGGGCTAGCGGACCCCTGCATAGTAACCAAGACGGCCGGGACACCATGGAACGCAGGTGCATCTCAG
Organism: Trypanosoma brucei brucei TREU927; assembly: GCF_000002445.2. Taxonomy (NCBI): domain Eukaryota; phylum Euglenozoa; class Kinetoplastea; order Trypanosomatida; family Trypanosomatidae; genus Trypanosoma; species Trypanosoma brucei. The sequence goes on along the minus strand of NT_165288.1, from coordinate 5,214,409 downwards.
CAACCGGAGCCAACACAAGCTAAGGACATAATACAGCTTTGCGGCAAACAAGATACTTTCATAGCAACGGCCGCAAGTGTTGAAAAATTAATTCACGGGGTTACTAACGGCATAACAACGGTCAGCACAGCAGGATATATCGGGACATTCAAAAACACCAACTGCAACGGCGCAGCGACCAACGGAGTTTGCGTCGAAATACCAAATTACGCAGCAGGACAAGCGGCAGCACTCAAACAGATGAACTGGTACATTAAGCTAACACAAACACTAGAACAATTAAAAACAACAGAGGCTCGACAACAACAGGCACAGCACGTAGCAATACAACTAGAAGCACTAAAACACCAAGCCAAGTACCTCGCCACCAGACCAAAAATGCCGTTGGCGGCGTCGAAACCACACGCAAGCGGAGCAGCATCAAAAGAAACCAAAGAAGACGCCACGGATTGCCACAAGCATGACAATAAAAATGCCACTTGCCCAAAAGACAGATGCACGTACGATGAAAAAGAAAAGAAGTGCAATCCAATCAAAACGGTAGAGGGATCAGAAACACCAGCAACAGGAGATGGAACTGCAGGAGGAGCGGCAGCAACAGAGAAATGCAAAGGGAAACTAGAACCCGAATGCACTAAGGCTCCTGAATGCAAATGGGAGAATAATGCTTGCAAAGATTCCTCCATTCTAGTCAACAAAAAATTCGCCCTCAGCGTGGTTTCTGCTGCATTTGTGGCCTTGCTTTTTTAAAACAAAAATTTCCCCCTCTTTTTCTTAAAGAAATTTTGCTCAATATAATAAAATTTCCCGGAAATATTTTTTTTTGTAGAATATATAATATTTTCTAAAAAAAAATAATATATTATATTACTTTTCATAAACCTTTAAAAAATGTGAAACATTTTTTAAAAATATCTGAAATTTTCATATGAAAGTGACATCTTGGAACAAAAGTGTACCGAAATATGGTAATGTGGTTTGAAAATGAGTGCTACTCTAATTTAATTTGTTTGCCTATTTTATGGATATTAACTAGTGTAATAATAGTGATAATGATAATAATGATAGTGATAGGAGAGTGTTGTGAGTGTGTATATACGAATATTATAATAAATATGGGAAACTAAATTGAGTAACGGTGTAGAAGAAAATAAAACAGTATAAATGGTTGAATGAGCGAAGAGAGTACTTGAGGCAATATAAGAACCTGAATAATTCTATTAACGGAAGGGCGGAAATGGAGATTAGATATATGAACAATTCCAAACACGAACATGACAATTGTAAATACTATAAAAAGGAGGTTGAGAAAGGGGACAATCAGTAAGTGACTAAAAACAGTGTACAATCATAATGAAGTTTCTTCTTTATCAACACAACTACTGACATAAAAGCAAAAAATAGGTACAAAAAACACCGTATAAACTGATAAATAATGAGCAGCACAACATACAACAAAATGATACAGGAAGAGAAAGAAGTGATGCGCTAAATGTTATGCGGAATGAATAAGATGCTGCAGCGGCAATAGTGTGCGCAGTAGTTTTCAATCTCATAGTCTATTAAAATGTTAAACTTCAAGGTAAGGGAGTTGTACGAGCATAGAGAGAATTTGATCTTTTTATTTTAGCGGTACAGTAGAGGGGATATAAAGGGAATTTTTAGATTAGAGGGAAAGGTGGGTAGAGTAGTGCAATCGTTAAATGATTAGAATTTCAAAGGAAAACGCATACTTAGCGAGCAAAAGTAGCACTTTCCGGTCTTTGAGGGGCGGCGCTAAATATAGAACAGGTGGAAGACCCGATGACTCTTTGCAGACAGTATGCTAGACTATAGTTTCGCGATAACGTGGCTATGCGGTAATTGTCCCTTGAAAAGTAGTCTAAATTGTAGTTTGTTTCATGCTTGTGGTACCTTACTGCCTGTTCACATTCATTCATTACCCACATTTAATTGTCACCTAAATAAAGTTTCTTCATCGAAGATACGATTGCAAAACAAGGGATGAAAGCGACGGTGGCCCAAGCAGCAGCGGCACTGGCGCTTTTAGTTTTTATGTACAGCAACCATGCCGACACAGCCCAGCCTGCTCTTATAGACAAAATGTGGAAACCTTTATGTAGGATCGCCGGCGAACTAAGGAAAATCCCAACAATAGCACATGGAAAAATAAAAAAATTACAGGAAAGCGCCAAGGCAGGACGGGAGCTGGCACTAAAACTGGAAATACTAGCAGAACAAACAGCACCAGAAAGCAAAAACACGGCGTTCGTGGCTCTTGCCGCAGGACTGACAGCACAAGCAGATGCAAAGGCGTCAGCAGTAGAAACTTTCACGACAGTGGCGATGAGGGCAACGGCCACAGCAATGGAAGCAGTGGGCGGGATTGAAGACGCGATCCAACTACTAAAAACGAGCGCAACCGTGGGAGAGTATTGCCTCGGTGCGGACGAAACGGCAAGTAGCAGCGGCTCGGCTACAACAAAAGCAAACGGCTGCGAGGGTGGCGAACCGCAGCTTGACGGCACTGAACCGAGCATAACAGATACGGTCCTGTCAGCCACAGGGTACGCACAAATTGACACAGTGACAGCAACCAACGGAGTCGCAGACTCCGACAAATGCGGTATGTGGAAAAAGCAGGCGCTCAGCGGCGGCGCGGGACATTCAACGGCAGCCACGCCGCTCCTCGAATTTGGCCTACTAAAGGTCACGGCAAACGAGCAAGTAACCCGGAACAGCCTGCAGCAGATAAACAGAGCCAATCGCCAAGCAGCAACAACGCTTCTAGAAAAGGTACATTTTGACCGCCTAGCAGTGCAGGCAAAGGAAACGACAAGCGCATCAACCGATGTCGACACCCTCCTAAAAGCAGCTGCACTCGACGCGGCAGCTCTAGCGGAGGTAAAACGCGCACTTAAAGACACAAACCCAGATATAACAGTAGCAGGCTTGGAAACGGCGGCCCCCAAAAAACTAACAGAGTTATTTAAAGCTGATGGAAGCAACGCCCCAGAAATATGGAAAGTAGCAAAAAAAACACCAGTAGCCGATATAACCGCAACTGGAGCCAAAGCCAAAGAGATCGATGCGGTGACAGGAATAGAAACACTGCAAGCAACTATGAGTTACTACATGCGAGCAAAAGCGGCCGAATTGAAAAAACTGGAAGCTGAACTTAAAAAGCTAAAAGAGGATAAGGAAAACAAGAAAGCAGAAATAAGTGAAGAGAAAGAGTGCAACAAAGCAGAAGACGATAAAAATGAATGTAGAAAGAAAACAGGATGTACTTACGACGAAAAAAGAGATAAACCAAAATGTAACTTGACAAAAAGTGAAAAATAAAGAAAATAAAGGCAAGAAACAGGAAAAGATGAGAAAACTGACCCTAAGTGCACATAAAAATTGGAACCAGACTGCACCAAAGCTCATAAATGTAAATTTGGGGGAAAACAATACAAAGATTACAGTATTCTTGCAAATAAGAAAATTTCTGCAAATGCTGCATCTTACATGAGTTTCTTAGCATATTGAGGTTTTTTGCTCAATTTTATAAAAATTTACGTAATTTTGCTGCTTTGATAGAATTTAATATAATTAACAAATTTTCCAAGATTTGATATGTTTTAACGCTTTTTAGTAAAACCACTGAAAAACTCAAATTTAAAATTAGATATCATTGTGGCCTGTGTCTGTAAAGTAGTAGCGCTATATTGTATGAAGGATGAGTGCTATTTTAAATTTTTAATTTAATCAACATTATTTAGGGTTATAATAAGTAGTGAAAAACGTAAAGATAATGATATGAATGTGTTGTGAGTGTGTTTATACTAATATTACAAAGGTGGTGGTGAAGATCAAATGGAAAAAAGTACAAAAACTTAAAACAATGACAAGAGCGCAATCAGAGTAAGTGAGTAAGTGAACGGAAAAGTGAAAAATATGGATGGATAGGGTCCAGGATAATTATTTTTAAAGGAAATGAAATGAAGGAGATGTAATATGCATACTCTCAAACTTTAACATGATGATGGGTATTATGATACACAACGTAACCCCGAGGGGACAATGATGATTGGAAAAACGCAATGTATAGACCAACATAAAGCGCTACATGTTACACAAACAAGCACTAGGGGTACAAAAGATATAAAACCACTATTACTAATATGTTCTCAATAACTCTTTGAAAAATACATTATTTTTACTGAAATCGTCGTCATGGATGCAAACCGATCTAATGTAGAGAATTTAGCTTATAAATTGTGCACAATTCTTGTAAAAGTGCAGCTATGAACAGAATTTGGAACTTGAGAGAAGTGAACAAACAAGCAGCTAATGATTGTACCTAAACATACGTGTAAAGCTCAAAAAAATATCACAACATTTAAAGATGTTGAAAACTATCCGGAAAACCATAGAAACGGCAAATGAAAAGAGACGAAAATAAAATTATTGCATTGAAAGGCAGTGTAGAAACATTTAACCTTATTAACACCCTATAAAGTAGAGTTGGTAAAAATATTCGATAGAACTAAGAATTTCATTGTTTTTCTATGGCCAAGCCATTAGAGGTGTGTAGGCACAACTTGAATAGCTTATTTAGTAGATTAGAAATGAGGTGACGTAAAACAATACAAGCAAATCTAACACAGAGGGAATAAATCACCATAGTTGAGCCATTTCTCATGAGACTTTTATCCTGTTGCAGCTTTCTCTATCGTTTATCTTCGAAAAAGCACCAAGTATCAGATAATTATTTAAAGTAAAACAAATGAAACAAAAGTGACAATCTAAGTTACAAATGTAAGAAGTTTCTAGGAAGATAGAGTCAAATACCCTTCCTCAATGCTCATAATTGTCCATACACAAAGCACAGCATAAAGCACATAAAGTATAAAGGGGGATTGGCGGCACAACTGGGGGCCGAAATTGCAAATTAACATATGATGCGGCGGATGGAAGTACCATGTGCACTCAAAAGAAAACACCACATCACAAAAATGAATGGGCGCAACAGCGACGATGGTTGTGACTGTATTTCTTAATCTATTATTTGATTCTCATGTTATGTATTGATTTCAAGTGGGGGAAAGTAATAGTGAGCATATAAAGCTTTTATTTTAGTGGAAAAATAGGGTGTCGAAAGAGGATATTTCGTAGATGAGGGGTATAGGTGGCTAGAAATAATGTGAATGGATATAAATCGTATTCATCAATCCAAAAGCAACGGGCGATAATCAACAGCAGCTTGCAAGAAAAGCAGTGGACTTTCTTGTAGCCACTAAGGGCACTCGATTCTTACTTTGTTTCTGAACATCCAGAGTTAAGAAGTCACGACTGAAAGGTAGGGATGATCAGATACGGGTATGCAATGTCGGGATGCGCTATATTCGCCATATCAAAAGCATTGGCCCTTCTACTATTGGCAGCTCAACTTGGCGCCGCAGCGACCACAAAGAACGGCAAAGAATTCTCTGTATTTTGCGAAATTTACAAGCTGTGCACATCGGAACCAAACACAACAGACTTAACGCGGAGCGACACACCTGAACCGCCAGACGACATAGAGGATTTGTACATTGTAACGCTGCCAACAGTTAATTTCACAGCAAAAATTTTTTCGACGTTCAACAAGCAAGCGTGGGAGCAAAAAAAGAAAAGTTTGCTGGAGGCACATACACCAGAAGCAAAAACAAAATATTTACGTATCGGAGACGAAGAAACCCGGCAGCGTGTACAATGTGCGATGGACAAAATTCGAACAGCAGCAGCCGAAACCAGAAAACGGCTCAACGATGCACAACAAGCAATAACAGCTTTGGCTGGCGGTGTAAGAAGCCACCTGAAGCAAGCGCTAACGGGTGATACAAACAAGGAGACTACGGACGACAGCATATATGGCAACCACGCGAACAGGTGCAAAAAGGACAGTCCGGCCGAGCAGGGAGCCAGCCTAGCATCGGATTTGGCTTGCCTGTGTTCCTCAGCGGGTGCGACCAACCTGTGTGTGGCAGGCGGCAACGAACAAAGCTACAAAAACAGCGGTGGAGACACAGCACAGAGCGCTAAGAGAGCACTACAAACGATAGTAACAAAGTGTCCACCCTCAGCAACCCAGCGGCATGTGACACCATCAACCATCGACGCGGCGCTTGCCCAATTCGCAAGTTTGTTTGGCACAGCACCATCCACCGGCGCAAACACAGAGAACGTGATAGGAGGCGGAGAAACCAACAACGACTTCGACGGACAAGACGAAGCATCCGCTTGCATAGACTACAATGGCGTCGTACGGAACAAGGATATTACAAAACTCCCCTGGGTGGGACAGTTTCTTGCTGCCCAAAAAATGCTCGTCGAAGCAGAAAAACAGAGGCATTTTTTTTTTGGAATTTTCTTCGTGCCTTCGTGGGAGTTTCCCCCCACTGGCGCGGCCATCAGCCATCACCGTAGAGCACTGATATGCTATCGGTCTGGCGACTGTGGCAGAGTCTCCCTTTTTTATTCACCCTAACACACTCTCTATAATTTTTTATTGTAGCTCCGAAGTTGAACGGAATACAGCAGATGGGGCGAGAAACCCCCCACCCCGGACTCTCTCAAAGATGTCAATTACCAATCCTTTTGTTTTGATTTTTGTTATTCGTTTATTATTCTCTCCCCCTCTTTCTGTTTCTGTTGCTTGTTGACTGCATACCTCCTCTGTCTCTAAGGGTGTCTGGACTATTCCTGCGTCCGGTGCTTTTCCTGCTAGCTCCACACTCGGCAATAAGGGGGGAAGTTGCAGAAGGGAGAGTGGGTTGTATGACTGTTACCTTAGGTGAGGACTTCACCTGTGGCCGGCTCCGTTCAACCGCAATGAGAAACTGCGCCAGCCTTTTAGAGAAACATACATCCTGCACACACTCACCTTCTACCGCAAACCTGACACGTAACTCCTTCAAACCGGGACAGCTCATCAAGTGCAGCGACGTTTCTTCGCATTCGCCGCGTTGGCTGGTAACAGCGCGCTCTACCTTCATACCGTGCATCTTCTTTTGATGTAGGGTGAGGCCAGTTTTGCTAGCACACTGCCTTCCGCATGTCGGGCACACCAAGATGGATGTACATGTATGTGTTTGTATGCGGGGAATCAGTGGCACACAATTTTGTGCTTTTGCTGCATTTAAGCTCGACTCCCTCACCTTTGTGGAAAGCCTTACAGTGTCGGATGAGGGAGTCCCTGCAACTGAGCACTTTTTGGCACACACCACACTGCACCTCGCCCTTCCCCGGGACGTCAACGTTTCCCTCACGGGCACGCTTACGAGGGAGTTGCACCACCACCACGGTACCGTCCTCCGTCACTATGCTCTTATGTTTGAATTTTTTGTGTAGTGACAGGGAAGAACGTGTACCGAAGCTCGGCTCGCACAGGTCACATTGAAACGGCAGCTTCCGTGTATCCTGAGAGGCTGGCGCTGCTGGAGCTCTACCATCTCCTTGCACTGAGTCCTCGTTCTCTCGCCCCCTTTTCACGCGGCAAACTACCGCTGCCTATGCCATGTATTGTTCTAAGGTGGTGTAATAGTCGGCCTGGCACTGCGAATTTGGAGGTACAGAGGGTACAATGAAGCACCTGCGGTCTCATCTGGACTCGTGTGCTCGAATGGTAGAGGAACGATCGCCACCACTGGAGGGGACTCCGGGGGGATGTCCACTGCAGGTGTTGCATCGCCGTATTTGATCCTCCTGAGGGCATCAGCTCGCACAAAGCCATGTTTACCATGTGCGTTACAGCACTCGAGCGGCATTGGTATGTGGCATCACATTCCGTACATTTGGTCGGTTCGGAGGTTCTCTGAAGAGTGCGTGTCGCAATAGGTAGGGCTGTTTGTATTGTTGGCCCTATCTCTGCATGTTGCGGGTTGCACCATCGGCACTGTGGAGGCACACTCGGGTTGATCTTTCGCAACATCCAGCCATAGTGTCTTGAGGACCCAACCCGAAAGCGTGCCAGTGCCGTTTCTTCCTCCCTCGTCAGTTCTTCTTTCTTAGGTTTTGTTGGAAAGTGGTTGCCCGTGATACCAAACCTATGAGTGTTCTCATAGACTTCTTCCGACCTAAGCACTCGCTTCGCATAAGCAATGATGTTGGGGATCCATGTGTCTCGCAACTGTGGTAAATCTGCGGCCTTTTTGGCCATTTCGTCACAAACCTCATTCCGTTTCACGCCACAATGGCCAAACACAAATTGCAGTCGGATACGTATCTTCCTTCTCTGAACTTGAAACAGAAGCCTCCATAGTCGTCTTAGAATTGGGTCCGTTACGGCTAGGGGGCCTGTCTGCAGTGCTGTTAACATTGACAGCGAGTCAGAGAAGATGGACAACCTGCTCGTTGTGCTTCTGTATGCCGGAAGCCATTTCAGCAGCCGTTGCAGTCCTATCTCTAATGCTAAGCATTCCGCTCTGTAACTGCATGAGAGTTCCCCTGCTCCAGTTTTGGGTGCGCAAATCAGCGTGTTGTTTCTATAGAGCAGGGCAGTTGCTCCGGACTTCTCACCGAGGGACACGCATCCATCAGTCCACAATTCGTAGTGCTCTCGCCGCGGTGGCTCCTTCCCCCTCCGTGCAAAATGCCGTTCAATCCACTTTTCGGAAGCCTCCCTTTTGACATCGTCAGGGTCATCAGCGCACACAGGCTTTATCTGCGTGTGAAATAGCGGTCGGCAGCTGTGGCGGAGCGTCGATGTCTCTAGTGGTTGCTCGCGTGGCTCAATGCGGAGTTGGGGATAGGACCGCATGATGCGGGAATGTAAGACTCTGACTGGGTGTTTGCTGTGGTATACTTATTCAGCACTGCGCCGCAAACATCCGCCTCGTGACTCACACATCAGCATGAATTTCATGCTGCGCACAAGAGTGGTCGTCTTGAGTGGCAGGAGGTTTGCTTCCAGCAGAGAGTCCTCTTTGCGCGTCCCATGTGGTATGCCGGCTATGATGCGACTGGCTTTGTGTTGTGCTGATGCAAGGAGGTCGCGACTTCGTTCCGAAGCGTCCCAGTACCATACCTCAATGCCATACATGGTGTGTGCCTGTACGAGTGCTAGATAAAAAGCTCTCAGTACTTGTCGTCTTGGCCCCCATGTAGAAGCTGAGATGGCTGCTATCTGCAGTAGTCTGAAATCCATCTTGCGTCTCGTTTTGGCCGCATGTGTTGCCATCCCTTGCAGACACTGGAATGTTACTCCTAGAAGCTTCGGTGTCCTGTCAGCTCCTATTCTTTCGCCGTCCAGTTGTAATGTAAGGGGGTGACGCTCTATACACCCGAAGAGTGTGCACTTTGTTTTCGCTACGTTGACAGACATGAAGTACTCTTTTGACCACTGTAACACCACGTTTAGACCGCATTGTAGTGTGTGGTTGATGACATCCCTCTCTGTGTGCCTCGCAAGTAGCGTCAGGTCGTCTGCAAAGAATCCGTGCTGCAGTAACGGCACTTCTGCAAGGCGTTGGCTCAACGAGTTCATGACAATAATGAACATGATTGGGCCAAGGACAGTTCCTTGTGGCACTCCTCGCTCAAATGTTCTGCTTCTGGAAAGCTTCTCCTTGAATCTCACTCTGCCAGTTCGGTTACTCAGAAATGATACGCACCACTTCACAATGTGGGGTGATACCTTCATTCTGTGCATTTCCCTCGCAATTTTGTCGTGGTCTACTGTATCGAATGCCTTCTCGTAGTCGACAAATACAGCACCCGTACGAGATTGGTGCGTGGGACGGCGGAGGGCAGCGCGGACGTGCAGGAGTTGTTCGAGCGTTGAGCATCCGGGGCGAAAGCCTGATTGCTGCGGCGTCAGCTGGGACTCAACAGTGTCTCTAAGTCTCGCGGCAATTATGCGCTCCATGACTTTGTAGAGACAGCTCGTGAGCGTCACTGGCCTGTAAGAATCGAGGTCCTCCGCCTTTTTTCCGGCCTTCAGGATGGGGATGATAACACCAGTCTTCCATGCAGGCGGCACGACTCCCGTTCGTAGGCTCTCATTGAATAGCCTCAGAACAACATTCAACGCTGTTCTACCGAGATGTTGTAGTGCCTCGTTGTATAAGCAATTAGGTCCGGCTGTGGATCCACTCGGAAGTTGTTTGATCGATTTCCGTAGTTCAGCCATCGTGATGGGACTGAACTCACTCGCTATCGTCTTTATTGGTGCCGGTGGGTGTGAGTCGGGGTGCCTTCTTGCGCGGGACGAGTACAGTTTAATGAACCTCTCAGCTTGACAGTAGTCCGTGATGGCCGCGTTATCAACAAGTACAGCCGGTGTGGTTAGTGGTCGTGGCGGATATACCTTCTTGACAATGTGCCAACTGCAGCGGTCTGACACCGCAAGTCTGGAGCATAGCGTGCTCCATCTCTTCTTTGTGGTACGGTCCAGGATCTGCTTACGCGTGGCTACCAACTTTTCCCTTCGGTGGGAGGGTCCGCATCCAGCGATCTCTTCATCGAGTTTCGCGAGCTCAGGTGTCCAATGTGATGCCGTTGCTCTGCAGCCACGGGGGACGGAGACCTTCGTCGCAATGCGGATGGCGAAGCTCAATTTCTGTTCCAGGGTGTTGACGTTCTTCTCTCTATTAATTTTCCTGCAGAGCTCGTCAACCTTGAGACGGATATTCCTCCAGTCAGCTTTTAGCCATGCGTACATGGGCTTTCGAAGCCGCGGGCAACTCAGTGCATCTGTGTCGTCTCCAACGATAACGTCGAAAAATATGTGATGGTGATCGCTATCGGGAGAATACAGCGATGTCCACGTGTGCACTGTGCAATTCCTTGACAGTGTCACATCAGGGGTGGACTCCCCGTGGTGGCGCGCGTACCTGGTGCACTCACCAGTGTTGCAGACCAGAAACTAATTGTCAATGCACCACTGTGTGAGGGTTTCACCCCTTGTATTTGGTGGGCTCGCGCGATCCCATGCCAACGCGTGTGCGTTAGCGTCTGCACCGATGAGCTGGGCACCGTCAGTTGTCAGAAGCGTATCTAGGTCAGTTGCCGTGAAGGTGTGTTTTGGTGGGATGTATGCCGACGTGACAGTCAGCGCCGTTCCACGTGCAAGGTGAATTGTTGCATGCACTTGTTCAATGCGACCAACAACGGCCATACCGGTCTCGACTGGTAGGTCCCCCCTCACTAGTATTGATACACCACCTCCTTTGAAGTTACGAGCTATTCCGTGATGTTGGTAGCCAGCAACGCTAAAGCAAGCCGCCTCTCCAGGCGTCATCCTTGTCTCGCTCAACAGACAAAAGGCGATCCGCTCATCAACAAGGGTTTTGTGGAGTGCTAATCTCTTTCCTTGAGATACCCCGGCGCAGTTCCACTGCATCCCGCGCAACGACGGTCCGGGATTCTCTTCCACATCACCGGACAGCAGCATCTTAGTGCGGATGATACTGTTGATGGCACGCTGGCACGTCCCCAGGGACAGACAAATGAAGAACGGTGTCCCAGCAAGACGCTGCTGATCCCTGTGCTGTATGATGCCGTAGCCGGAGCACAGCAGTGTTCCTCATGAAAGGAACTCTGCTGGCTCTTGGCTTTCCCCGATGATACGGGGTACTGGACCCTGGCACCACGTTGAGGTGGCCGGCATCGCGAGGGATAAAGCCAAAACTAGACCACGGCGAAACACATCGAAGCGGCGCAGGCAATGCATATAGCACGGCGGGTACGGTGAATACTTAGGAGTAGGCAGCCGACCAAACCCCCGACTGGCAGAAGCAATGAGGGAGGAATAATTCACGCAGATGGAACCGCAGCCTATTTCTATAAAGTATAGAAAATTAATGGCGATACCAAAAAATCCGTGTTGATATACGGGCCGACGATAAAACAGTTTAAAACAAGCGTATCTTATATAAGGCTAGCCGCAAGACCAAGATTAGCAGTACGCGTCAGCACATAAATTTCCAATTTCGAACGTCTGAGGAACTCAGTATCACCATCCAAAAAAAAAGAGGGAAAGAGGGGCCACGTGTGCGAGAAGCAACAGTGTTATCTTGTTCTTCGAAGTTCAGGAAAAACATAGGAGGAATAAGTTGATAGAAGAGAGTGAAAATCATAAATTCTAATTTTTTTACATTTACAGACCTATCTAAACTTTTTTAAAAGCAAACAGGTAGGAAATTGGGAATGTGAAGGAAAGATGCAATAGTTATAGATATAGAGTGACGTATATTAGAATTAAGAGTTAAAATATACCTAAAACCAATATTTAAGACGTTTGTGAGTGTAATTTAATAAATCCAGTGTTCAAAGGATGCGTTGGCTGCTGTAGGTGTAAAAAAGACACCAAAAGCTCAATTAGTTTTTAACTTATGGAGATTGCCCATAGAAGGTCACATTTATCTTCTTTAATGCGGCAAGATCATCTTACTAAACCAGCACAAAAGATAAGCACTTCCATTTTATAATAGTTACCGATTCAGCGTTAAACAAAAGAACTCTAGCTGTGGCTGCTCTAAAAGGTTGGCAAGGCACTGAACAGCAAATGGCAATCTTCTATAGCACCAAACTGTAACAAAAAAACCAACGACTCAGCTTGAACGCACATCCTTTAAAAAGAAGAAACTAGTAAACGTCGTAATGCCGCCACTGCCACAAAGACGCGGCAGTCATCTACAAGTGGCGATACTTATTGCCATAGTTCTAACAACAGACACCGCGCGAGGAAACGTAGCGGCGGGAGACAATGAGCGGGAGAGAGGAGCCCTCTGTGGCTTAATCGAGTTAGCAAATGGACGCGCAAAGCTGGAATCGGCGGAGACAGCGCTCGATACAGACCTGGCAGATCTGCTAGAGCTAAATATGTCGCTGGCAGATAGCGTCTGGCTTGACATTTTCCGGCAGCCAGACGCCAGGGAAAAGCCGCGTGACTTTCCGCAAGCAGATTTCACGGACCACAAAGATTGGCCCGGAAAGTGGCCGATCTGGAAAAAGGCGGCTGAACCGCTATTAAAGAAAACCGGAGACCAAAACGTCTTAAAAAAGCACAAACTACAGGGACTAACACAGGACCAGCGTCTGTCAATACGACCGGCAGTCACTAGACTAGCCGCCGAGGCTGAAGCAATAGAAACGTTAGCATTAGCCAAAGCCCCGGAAAGCGATCTACTGACAGATGATAAGATCAAAACACTCATAAACCAGCACGTCTACGGAGAAACACCAGCAGCAGAACCACCGGTGGCTGGTACAAAGCTGTTCACATCAACGGGAGGCAGCCGAACCAACACATGCTCGGGGACGGCAGCAGCCAACCCAGCCAAAACGGTCGCCGGTACCCTGATATGCGTGTGCATCGCCGACAACAGTGCAAGCAACAACGAAGTCAAAGCGTGCGAATACCAAACAGGACTAACGAACAAATGGACCGCCTCCACCGACCCAGGAACCGCAGCAATCGGGGCTGCCCTTAACTTATGCGACCTCAACTCCAAAACGCAGCTAACGAGCGAACTACTGCAGACTCGGTAGCAGCGGTTACAGCGCTCATTGCTCGACGTTCGGGAGCAGCGACACTAGGAAAGACCATAAACGGGAACTGCGACGGAAAACAGGGAGGAGGCATGTGTGTAAAATACACTGACCTCGGCACGGGCGCCACGGCAAAAGTGACGGACATCCCGTGGATCAACGGACTCTCTGCAATAGCAAAGCAACTGCGCAAGCACGAGCAAGCAGTGCAAATAAGGAAGGAGGCGGCAAGACAGCTGAAAGCCAAAAAGCAACTAGTGCAAACACTGCTCTACAGCGAGCGCCAGCAACAAATAGAAACGCCAAAACACGACAAGAGCGCGCCCCAAAACGGCAAAAGCAAAGGCAAACTGCGCAGTAATAGAAAAAGCAACAGACTGCAAAAACAATGGAGAGTGCAAATGGGAGGGAGGTGACGCGAAAGATGGCCCCCACTGCAAATTGAATGCGACAGCAGCAGAACAGCAAGCAACCCAAGCAGGAAAAGGAGAAGGAGCAACAAGCGGAGAAGACCCTAATTGTGGCCAGTATAATGACCCCGAAAAATGTTCCAAGGCGCCAGGTAAACCGAAGGAGGGAAAGAAATCTGTTTGCGGATGAAGTGATTTCATTGATGGAAAGGGAAAAGCTAAAACAAAATGCCGTGATTTCAGTATCCTAGTTAATAAGAAATTTGTTATCGTGGCCCCTTCTTTTGTGAGTTTGGTGGCACTTTATAATTTTTGCTCAGCTTTATGAAATTCAAGAAGATTTTCTTTAAAGAGAGAAAATACCAAATTTACTAAAATATGAGTTACTTTAACACTGTTGTAAAAACATTGCAAAATCTGAAAATCTAAAATTTTATTAAGACGTGTATAATTGTATAAACCTGGTGAAAAGTGGTATTGAGATAGGATAAAAAATTAGTGATATGATAAGTATTTTTTGTTTGTATCCATTATTTTATGCATATTAGTTATGTCTATAATAATAATAATAATAATAATAATAATAATAATAATAATAATAATAATAATAATAATAATAATAATAATAATAATAATAATAATAATAATAATAATAATAATAATAATAATAATAATAATAATAATAATAATAATAATAATAATAATAATAATAATAATAATAATAATCATTATGATAATAATATTGATACTAATGATAATAATAGGAGAGTGTTGTGAGTATGTATATGCTAATACTATAGAGGAGGGAAGCAATTATAGTCAATAGAAGAAATAAAATAAAAGCACTTAAAACAACGGTTAAAGTATATTAAGAGTAAATGAGCTGGTCGGACAGTGGGTTATCCTGGGAGTAAAGAAGAGTAGAATGAAGATTATTAAGGAATATGCAAAAAGAAAGAAAATGAGAGAGAAGAGTGAATACGTGCGTTTTAAACACATATATGATGTTTGGCATCATTATGCACAAGGAAAATATGTGGAGAATTATTACCGAGAAACAGATTCCGTGTATAGGTCACGTCAAGCCCCTACATCATCGGCGGAAGAAGCGAGAGATGACCAAAATGGAGGAAATTAAGACTGAGGTGACTGTATATTTTTCATAACAGAAATAATACATCTAGAGACAAACAGGAGATAATGATGACAATGATGCACCGTATTTTACTCAGAATTGACTCGTATCGCAGTTGAAATGGCTGTATCAATGGCAAAAATGCGATAGCAGACTCAAATGTGCAAAGGAAGACGGATGTAGCCGCTACTCTGGCAGAACATTCCCTATTTGGAAAAAAAGACAGAATGAAAGTGGCAGAGGGGGATTTTAAATAAGGGGTTGTCAATAGGGAGTCGAATTTTTTAAATGTGTATTTATTTCCGTTTTACCTATGTGCTGTTTACCGTCTCATGGAATGTGACAGCAGCAGACGCAGACCGTTTTTGTTTCAACCTATACCATGTAAAAAGCACAAGCAATCACTATAATACATGTTTGCAGTCACAGGCACTGAACTAGCCCAACATGCCGGAAAAGACGACGTGGAGCGAAAAAGCATTAACAACTGGCGACAGCGGAGCAGCAAACAGGCGAGACTAGTGGCTCTAGTCCTTGCGCTGCCGACCGGTATCGAAGGCGCGACCGACAAACGCCCAATCAAAGCCAGTGTTGGGACAAAGTTATGTGCCTTTTCGTCCAAAGCCAAGGCCTTAGCCGCGTCCCTAGCAGACTCGATCAAGCATGGCAAAGATGCAGTGATCACCGCCAAGCACGCGTACCTTCAGCATTCGCTAGCAGCACTAAAAATGCCGGCGCTGAAGCTTGCAGCAGAAACGTTCAAGCTGTATGCGGCGACAAACCTAGACGAAGCGACCAGCAACCTCGTCAACTGGGAAGGCGAGAACACCAAAATAGTAGGACAAGCAATGTACGCTTCAGGCCGTGTCGATGAACTGATGCACTTACTGCAAAACCACCAACAAACGACACCAACAGCACAAAATGGGTGCATTGGCGGTGACAACGACGGCAACGCTGCAGCTAAAATCGTTGACACAAAGTGCGGCACGGCAGACACGACAACACTAACAGCAGTTATCACAGATCTGGCAACCGAAATCAAAACAACCCTTCAAGACACAGGAATCCCTGAAACAACCGGAGCAGCTGCACCAAAATGCCGAATATCGGAAAACCCAAACACAGCATACAGCAGTGTAACGCAGCCAATACACCCACTAAACGGACTAATACAGGTAGCAGCTGCTGGAGACTTCCAGAACATGCCATCGATACACACGGCCGCAGTCACAAATAACCTTCTCAAGGCGCTCAGCGAAAAGCGCGCTGCAGTAGCAAACAAGCTGCGGCAAGCAGTAACAAAAACACCAACGGACGAAACGGCAGTAAAGGGCCTACTAAAAGACAGAACAACTCGGGCAGCACTGGCAACAGCTGCACAGAAGGCGCAGGCGTGGCAAGCGGCAGCTGAGGCAAACAACGCAGACGAACTAGTTAAAAGTTTTTTCGAAGTCAACGCAGATAACGAAGAAGGCGGTTACATAATGGCGATCAAAGCCATAAACGCGGAGGTACCGACGCAGGGCAACACAAAACAAACCAAAAAACTGTTTCAAATTAACGACGATCAACTACAATATGCAATAGCGGAGGCAATAGAAAACATAAACGCTATGAAAACCAACAAAGCTGTTTTCCCCAAAACAACTGGAGCAAAGACACAGTCAGATCAACAGGCAGCGGAGCTTTGTGCCGAGCACAATGGAAATCAGAAGTTATGCCCTAAAAACAAATGCAATTACGATGAAAAGAGAACAAATGCAAACCTAAAGATAGAACAGAAGACACAGCAGCAGGAGAAGGAGAAGGAGCTTCAGGGGGAAAAGATAAGTGCTCTGCCGCACAAAAATTCTAAGAATTGCGCCAAAAAACTGGCCCGATCCCCCAAGGAAAGAAAGACTTTTGTGGATGGATTACCTATATTGATGGTCAGGGTCCAGTAACTCCTGGTTGCCGCTCCTCCAGTTTTCTAGCAGAAAAGCAATTAGCCCTCATGGTTTCTGCATTTGCGGCCTTTCTTTTTAAATTTTTCCCCCTCCCTTTCTTAAAGAATTTTGTTGTTTGGTATATTTTAACACGTAAAAATATCCCGGTAATATTTTTGTTAAGCTGTCTAAATCTGTAAATTTTTTTCTGATAGCTGAAAATTTTTATCCTTTTTTTTCTTTTTGAATTTTTTTTGTACAGCAAACAAAAAAGGTAGGAAGGAGGTACGTTAGGGAAGTTTTCCAGGCTTAGGTTTAGGGTTAGGGTTAGGGTTATTATTTTTATTTTTTCTTGTTTTCTACTACCAGTGACCCGTCATGATTTTGTCCTTTTTTTTTAGATGTGGCCTTAACCCTTATTGACGCAGCAGACATTTTTGTTCACGTTTACATCTGCAGCTTAAATTTCCATCTTCACATCGACCCATTTTTTAATTTAATTTTTTTTCAGTGGCACAGTAGCTCTCTTTTTGGTGAAACCCTAACCCTTATTTGGACGGCAGCCATCTTCGCTTAAATTTTTCTCATATTCATTTAATCCCCACATTGTTACAATTATACTCTTGTAGCTTTCGAGAGTTTCGCTTCTGCACTTTTCGTAGGGACAGGCTTCAAACTTTTTTTTAAGACCCTGGTGCGTGGCCTATGGCGCTGCACCGCCGTTTTTTTAGAGCTGGTAAGCATTGCAACAAGAACAACTTCGGGAAGACAATGGCTTATTACTATGTTCAGAAAATGCAAAAACTAACAACAGCTGTAGAAGGAGCCAAACAAGAAGGAGACAAAAAAATACAGGAGACGAAACAGGAGAAAAGAAAGACGGGGATAAAACAACTGCAACTGCAAATTGCACTAGCCACATTACATCGGATGCCTGTACAAAAGGGCGATAACTTCAAATGGAATAATAAAGCTTGAAGTGATTATAGTTTACTTTTAAATAACAAATCGGCTCTGATGGCTGCTGCTTTTACTATTTTTGTAGCATTCAACAACTTTTAAAACCTTTTCTTGATTTTATAAAATTTATAAATTTAT
Organism: Trypanosoma brucei brucei TREU927; assembly: GCF_000002445.2. Classification (NCBI taxonomy): domain Eukaryota; phylum Euglenozoa; class Kinetoplastea; order Trypanosomatida; family Trypanosomatidae; genus Trypanosoma; species Trypanosoma brucei. Next base: position 5,196,317 of record NT_165288.1, on the reverse strand, counting down.
CTAAATTTTATATACCTTTACACTTTCTGATGAAAATGTGAAAATGAGTGATATTCTAACTTTTCTTGTATTTTTTTAATGCAAATTATTTAGGGCTATAATAATAATAATAATAGAAGTGCGTTGTGAGTGTGTATATACGAATATTATAATGAGAGCAATAATGAGAGTACGAAGTGGATTCGATAAATAGAAACATTTTTAAAAATTCCAAGGATGCAATGAGAGTAAGTAGAAGAGTGAAGAGGAGAATGAGGAGATGAAATATAGGCAGTTCATACTCAAACATGATTATGGATATTATTATACATAACTAGATGGTAGAAAGAACAATCAGGGAGAGTCGAATTCCAGTGTATAAGCTAAGGAGAGTAACTACGGAATCTGTAGAAACAGTGACAGAAAGCGGAAAGGAAGAAAGGAATATAAGGAATATAATACCTTTGTACCTTATAGCAACATTGGAGGTAATTGACGAGATAAAGAGCGTATAACTCATCTTAAAGTGCTTTTGGTATCTGTATTAACGACAGCTAGAAAGTTTATTCAGGGGCAAGCGTACAATGGCCACAGTTGAACTGACAGAAAGAAACAAAAGTAGCGCTAAATTAGTAAAAATAGAAGCAGATAAAAAAATTAGTAGAAACCGACAAGGTATATCGGTGATAAAAGCGTTTTTGAGTGAGAAGATAGTGTGGAAACACCGAGTCGTTGTTCTTTTGAGACGTAGCCAAATTGGCAAGGTATTGTATGGGCGAAAATATTTCTTTATTTTCTGTATTAGCATCCAAAACGTAAAAAGCAAGTCTAAGCTGCAGATTTGGCATACTATAAGCTAAAAAACATGGAAAAGTGCAAGTGGTTCGAATCAACCAGTAAGAAAACAGTAAATAGCATCGACTTCCCATATGTATTTCTTGACCCTGCAGCTTTCTGTATCGTTAAGTGAGAAAGAAGAAAGTAAGTAGCGAAGACAAATACAACTAAGAGCTAGTGTTAGTTTGTACTTGTTAAAAACTCTTTGTGTTAAAAGATTTGCAATCACAGAGTCTGAAAAAGCAGCAAAAGCCACGGATCTGCGTCAGGGCGACTGATGCCGCGTGTAGCAATGTTCGTACCAACTTTAGTCGGCAGGCTGTCAGCTGCAATACTTTGAGAACGCGAGGCAAAGAGGCGATCGATAGCAAATTTGACAGATCCACAAACCATCTTTGAACAAAATGAACGCGGAAAATAACGCAGATGTTTGCAGCACTAGTACAAGAAAATTTTTGAACGGCGAGCTTCTGAGTGTCAAATATGGTTCGAATAGTCAGAAGCTGTACAAAGAACAAGTTGTGATGCATTTGAAAACAAATATCAAAGAAAGGGAGGTATATGCATTTACATTGTGCAGAGAAGAAACAAGGAGAGTACTTTAGATGTAATTTTGGATCAATATCCGAAATAATGTTGGCAACTATGGAAAATTTTTGGATGGAGGCTGGACATGAAATAATTGATGTTAGCAAAATTTTTAATTCAATACCGTAAATTTAAGTGGTCTCATAAGAAGGCAGCTACCAGAATGCGGTTTTGGTGGCACAGCAGGCTGCTTCTGAAAAGCGTTGACAGCCGAATATATCGAGCTTATCGACAGCTGTACCGGGCGGCGTGGGCTGCAATCCACAAGCTGCAAAAAAAAATCTAATAAACTTCTCCCAATTGAACGGTAGTAAGCCAGAACAACAATCAGATCAATCAACTCCACTGTGCCGATCTAAAAACCATCTTTTCGCAAATATTACATAGACAAACACACAACGCACAATAATCCAGTAAATAAAAAAATAATGATAAGCTCAAAGCCAGCGGTGCGCAGCTACATAGGCCTCATGGCAGCGCTAGCGACAGCAATTCAGCTTGCGGAGGCGTCAGCAAAGGCGTTTGACGAAGCGGAGGTACAAAAATTTGTAGGGTCGCAACTGAGCTCGAAAAAATACCTTCAGTAGCACTACAAAAGCAAGAGGCTCTCATAAAGGAAGTCAAAGCTGCTTATGAGGCGGAGCTGATCACTTTTCTGGTAGGCGAAGCAGAGGCGATGCTGATGCGTAAACAGTCTACAAGGCAGCAGCGGCTGCTTCGGGCGCATGCGGAGCAGCAACAGCGGAGCAACTACAGGAAATGCAGAAGGTGGCTTTATTGGCGACAGTTAACGCGAGCAAGGCGACAGGAGCGATAAACGAATTTGTCGATTTCTTAATAGCGGTCTCCGCAGGAGGAAGTACAGAAACTTGCTTGGCGGCGGCGGGTGGAAACTCAAGCGGGACTAACACATAAACACGACTTTGTAACCCAGCTAAAACAACCGACGACGTCAAAGCAACAGAATTCCTAGAAAATAGTGCACTAAAGCCGACCGGGTATGACGAAATGACCAGCGGCACAGCACATAAAACCGAGGGATCTGCTTACACGAAATGCTTTCTCCTGAAAACTAACGGTGCCACATCGGCCGTCAACGTCTGGCAGACAAATACAGTATTGTCAAAGCCAATCATGTTTGGGTTTCTCAAAGTAAAAGCACACAACAGCGCAGGCTCGGAAACGATCACGCAACAGAAGTTTGACAGCATTGGAGACAACTGGGAAAAATCAAATCCACAAACAGCACCAGAAAAATTGTTCAATGCCATCGTCCATCTAATCAAAGCCGAGTATAACGGCTGTGGCCAAACAAAGGACGACATACTAACTCACGTAATCGGCGAAGGCAAGGCAGCCCAGCTTATAACAAGCGTTCGACAAGGCGCCAAACTAACGGCCAAAAATAGCAAAAACGACTACGGAGCAGCCACGTTGCTAGACAGCGTAGCCGGGGACTCTAAGAACCAGGCCGAAAAGATAAAAACCAAAATAGACAGCCTCCCTGTAACACAGGTCCAAGTGGACAAGATGGCAGAAAAGACAATAAAAACTAACAGCGACCCCGAAGACATGAGAAAAAGTTTGCTTCTCAGACACATAAAAAACAAGGAAACCTTTGAAAACTTGAGAAAGCAATTTCAGGAAGAAATAGCAAAAAAGCCAACACAGCAACCACAAAAATAACTAAAAACAGACGCAACTTGCAAGAAAAAGGGGCCAGGGAATAAATGCACACCCCCATGCAAAGAGGTTGAAGAAGAAGGTGGAAAAAAGAAGTGCACATTGAGTGAGGAAGCCAAACAAGCAGCAGAAAAAGCAAACCAAGAAGGGAAAGATGGTAAATCCGCAAACACCACAGCAAGCAATTCTTTTGTCATTAACAAGGCCCCTCTTTTGCTTGAAGTTTTGCTTCTATAATTAAGTTCTCAAAAACGTTTTACTAAAGTTTGTAAAATTTTCTATTTGGAGTAAATTTACTAAATTTTAACTTTTTTATTAAAATGTACAAATTAATAAAAAATGTGAGGATATTGAAAACCTTTAAAATATGAAAATTTCGTATGATACTGACCTGTGGGTGCAAAGCCGAAGGGTGAAAGGGGATGGAAAATGAGTGCTACTCTAATTTAATTTGTTTGCCTATTTTATGGATATTAACTAGTGTAATAATAGTGATAATGATAATAATAATAGTAATAATAGGAGAGTGTTGTGAGAGTGTGCATATACGAATATTATAATAATAGTGGTGATCAAGGCTAAATCTACGGCAAAATAGAAGCAATTAAAGCAATTTCAAGTATACAATCAGATTAAGTGATTGAATGAGACAGTAAGCAAAAGAGAAAGTAAGAGGAGGTAAGAAGAATATGATTAAGGCAGAGGTGGAAGGATAGTGAAGGATATAGAATATGTGCCGTTTCAAGAAAGCGTAACGATAGGCAGCATTATACGGAAGGAAATGATAGTGGGTTCAATGTGGAGGAGACATAGTTCATAGTAAAGACCAAATGCTGTCGGTACGTTATCCGGTGAAGGAACGAAAAAGGAAAAAAAGAAAGCAAAAAATGCATAGTGGAGGAACGAGATACGTAGCAGCACCAAACAGAAAAAATATGATATCAGAAGGAGCGGATTATTCCAAATATTACACTTAAAAATGCATAGATTCTACTGCAGCGACGATGACGTCAAGCGTTTTTAAATCTGATTGCTAATACTTACATTAGACACTGTGTCAAGGGTACGCTGTGTATATAATAAATGTGGGGTATTTTGTTTAGGTGTTATCAACCGATGACGCAGGACTTTTTATAGATGACTTGGTAAGCTTATTTGGCTATTGTACGCGGGCATAAATTAGACATATAACTCTGAGTTCAAGATCAATCAGAAAGAGTACCATGTTTTGCGTTGCAGCGCTCGACAAACCTCACGACGTATATATACCCTTTTGTTACTACTACTAGTAACCCCTGTAAACAGAAACAGACAACTTAACAGTGTAGTACGGAAGATGTAAAACAGCATAAAAGTAACCACAAACTCGACGCGAAGCCGGTGTAACGAAGACAATAGCAGGACACTAGGAAACTCTTCCTAAGCTTGTCAAAAGCAGCGACTCGACCGAAGGTTAAGCGCAAGCTTACTCAATGTTGTCATCCCACGGCGGTGCACCTCGCAGCGGCCGCCTGTGCAAAATAAGTGGAATTCATTGTCGACGAAGAAATGGAACAGCTAACCAAGACCCCATATACCAGAGGTGAAACTCGTAATTTTTAACTCACTCTTCTTAAAGCAAGGCAGCCCGCATATAAGAACAAAGAATGAAAAAAACAGCAGCCAAAAGTTTGGTCCGAGGTCTACAAATGAAGCTGATATTTTTAGTTGTCAGCGTTTTTGCCAACACTGCCACGGGGCACAAAGGGGCACTGAAGATCAGCGGCATGAGCAAAATTTGCAGCTTTAACAACGAGCTAAAAAGGTCAGCCCCTCGTGCGGCAACGGTTTTAAGCATCTACGTGGGTGTAATACAGAGACTTCAGAACTTAGATGGTGACCTGCAAATGCTTGTAACAGAAGACCACATCAACGGTTCTGAATGGCTGCAGATAATATCCCTGGCAGTTAAGACGACGACGGCGGCCATGATAAAGACACTCCACACAAATGCTGCAACGGCAGTCTACGCACCAGCAACGTGCAATTTGTTCGCGGGCAGGGTAGACGATTTTGTCGGCATATTCAAAGCGGCAATTGGATCGAGCAACTACTGCATCGCTGACGAAAACAACGCATACAACCATCAAGGGGTCAATAAGCTCGCAGGTTGCCTAGACGCCAGCGGCAAGCAAGTAACTTTTGACGAGAAAGCTCTAGAAACAGCGATAAACTACGACACCGCGTTCAAAGGAGCGATGGCAACGCAAGCAGACTTTCAGAGCGCAGACGGCAAAAACTGCAAACTAACACAACACGGCACCAACGGCGGTGAAGCTTACGCTGCAGACAGCCAAGAACAGGAGACGGTCTGGGGCAACGGACTATTTAAGGTCGCCGCTAAGGGCGCAACAGCTACTCACACGGACTGGCCGGCCTATAGCAAACAAACAATAGATAGTACTGACTTCAACCCGTGCAAAACAAAAATGGAGCAACTAGAACAGCAGCTCGCAGACCCTCCAAACCTGGCAACGCAACTGCTGCGGCTAGACAGCAAGAAACCAAAAATAACAGGCAAACTCCAAATACCGAAATCATTTTTCGACACTAACGATCCAGCAAGCAACTACGACGTTGAAGAGGCACAACTTCAACACCTACAAGCAGCACTGGAAACAATGCGGGACGGCAACGAATACAAAAGCAAGAGAAAGACAAAACTTCTCACTTCTTCAAAATCACTGATATCCAGCGCAAGTAAAAAGTGTCCGGAGACACCAGCAGCAACGGAGGCAGCCAAAAAAAGTAATACAAACACGCAAGCAGATAAAGGCTGCGATTCAAAGGGTAAAAGTGAGTGCAATGAGCCTTGTGTATGGAAAGGAACAGACAAAAATGGAAAGTGCGAACCTAAAGAGGGAGTGAAAGCGGAAGAAAAGAAAGAAGAGAAATATGCAGTTAAAGCGGAGGATACCAGCACTGAAGGACACCAGCTGCAAATGGGAAGATAACAAGTGCAAAGATTCCAGTTTCATCATCAATAAGAAATTGGCTGTGATGGGGCTGCTCTTGTGAGTTTTGTAGCATTTTGAGAATTTTTGCTCAAATTTATTAGACAGATGAAAATTTGATATTTTGAGAGAATTTCGTAAATCTTACTGACATTTGATATATTTTAACACTTTTTGATGAAATGTGCAAATTTTCAAAAACTCCAGAATTATAAAAATATGAAAATTTTGACAATGTGCGCAATGCTAGCATATAGGTATAAAGTATCAGAGTGATAGAATATGAAAAATTAATGCTATTATAATATGATTTATTCCGTTTATTTTATGGATACTAGGATAGACTAATGATAATGATTATGATGATGATAATTATAGGAAAGTATTGTGAGTATGTATATACGAATATTATAGTAAGAGCAGTATTAATATAATGATGTTGTGAGTGTGTGTCATTGTTGGAATAAAATATCCTGTAATACAAGAATTGAAATGCGAGGTGTATGTGAAAGAAAATATCATGCTTAATTTGAATACGGACAGCGTATAAAGAGATGTTCAGCTGCAGATTGTGAAAGTCCTGCAGCAACTAAATGGTAGGAAATATGGTACCCGGCAAAGGAAGTAGCAACTTTTGAGTCGAATTTTGCAGCGAAAAGTACAACCGCTATAGCAAAGGAAGTGAAAAAACCATAGGGACACCAACGCAGATGCGAATCCCGTAAATAAGCGTTACCTCAACCTGGGTGAGACATACAGTACGGTTAGTAAGGTACCTTATTTTCAGAGACATAATGCTTACACGCTGTTAGTTAAAAAAACAATAGAACAAAAAAAGCAACCGTGGAAGCGACATGTGAACTACGAAAACGTATGGAATCAGCGGCTGGTAGGATGACAACAATTAGGCAGCATCATAAATTTTTACAAGTATACTTATTAGTATCGACAGTCTTTTGATGTTTTCTAGAATAACTTACAAATGCGCGTAACGGTAACATGGCGTGATTTAATAGGTTTTCACCGGTGATGCCTCAGAATTTTATAGCCTACAACAGTTTAAAATTTGAAGTTTAAATAGAAAACGCGGCAAACACAGAGAGAGTTGCTTCGAAAGAACGTCGAATAGATGTGGAAGTAAACCCACCACACTGCAGATACGACATCTGAAGGATAACCGGTGAAAAATACAACATGTATAACAGCTGACGGCAAAGCAAACTGGGAAGAAAATTGAAAACCAGAAGTTCCTTCAACGAAATATTCCAAGCGCAATAAGGTACAAAACTCCCTCTATATTTTACCATTCTACACTAAATTCATGCCCGCGACCTCAACAGCTCACTGCTCCTAGCATCAAAAGCTGTCATCAATAACAGAAAAAGCAAATAAATAAAACAAATGTATACAAAAACAGCAGCACTAATAGCGGTGCTTCTAGCGCCAGACGTAGCGTTCACAGCTAACGACCACCATGTGAACGTACTAGAACTACAAACCCTGTGCCAGCTGGTTATCCTCGCCGATGCGGGCATAAGCGATGAACTGCCAAAACCATTAACGGAAGAGGTAAGAGACGAACTCTAAAGACTGAACTTATCGGTAGCACCAAACTCGTGGCGGGGAAAACTGAAGGCAGTGGCTACAACACCCACCAAGGAGCCGGACCCTTGCCTTCAAACACCCAAAGCAGAGACCTGCTCAACACAATACAAGCGCTGGGAAGCACTGAACATTGCGATGCATAAGCCAGACAACAGCAAGAAATATAAGAAATTTAGCGACGCCAAGCTTTTTTCACCCGCCGGCATAGCGGCCACCATCGCTGTCAGTGCAGCACTAGAACAAGCAATAGAGCTAAAAGACAGTTACAACCGTGAGCTAGCGGAAAGCCCACCAGAACTAGCGGCGACAGCAGCAGAATACGTAAAGCAGGCAGTCTACGGAACAAAAACGCCGACGGCCGGCCCGGCGCCAACCTGCGCCCCGACGCTCACCGGCACAAAAACGACCGACTGCAAGCTACCGAAAGCGGGTGAGGCAGTATGTATTTCGATGTTATGTCTGTGTGCACAAGACGGCACACAGAACAAGGAAGTCTGTGGCACGACCGCGAGCCCAAATCCGAATGGCTGGCAATGGGCAGAAACCGGAAAACCGGCGATCTGGGGCCACATACACAGTGTGTGCAAAACGGCACGCCCGACAGCGCTTACCGAGCACTCACTAACAGCAGCCATAAACGCAGTCCAAAGGATAATCAAGCATCACAGCCACAGCAACGGTGAATCGCTAGTAATCGGCACACCAGACAACAACCCAAACTGCGACAAAGCAGACGGTAAAGCATGCGTAAACCTCGAGGACATGCAGATAAAAACAGCAACAGCGCCAACCCAAGACCTAACGTGGCTCCGAACCTTAGAAACTGCAAAGAAACGATTAGAACGGGATGCCGAGCTCACAAGGGAAAGAAAGCGAGTAACAGCCGCCATAAAGGCGCTTCAGAAACAAGCGGCAATGATTGTCGCACACCTCGACCGGACTGATGATAAGGCAGCCGTATTGGCAGCTCAAGGGCAACAAGTGGCCGACAAAATCAAAACACCGGAGGAGCAATGCAACAAAATGAAAGATGAGACTGAATGCAATACTGATCCTAAATGCAGTTACAATTCGACTGAACTTGAAACAGGTAAAAAGTGCAAATATAATGCCTCAAAAGCCACAGCACAGGGAGTCCCTGAAACACAAACTCAAACAGGAGGGGCTGAAACAAAAATAGAAAAATGAAAAGGGAAATCGCAAGCAGACTGCAAATCTCCGGATTGCAAATGGGAGGGCCAAACTTGCAAAGATTCCAGCTCTCTTGTCAATAAGAAATTGGCTCTAGTTGTTGCTTCTTTTGTGAGTTTTGTAGCATATTAAGGATTTTTTCTCAAATTTGTGAAATGTATGGACTTTTGTTTTTTTACACGCTTTGCTAAATATATATTTTATAACACATTTAATGACGTTTGAAAACTTTTTTTAAACAAAATATGCATGCAAATATCCTATGGGTGTAAAGTAGTAAGGTGATATGGTATGCAAAGGACTGCTATTCTAATTTGCATTACGTATGTTTGTTAGTAAAATAAATAGTAATGGTAAAAATGGAAATAACAACTGTCATAACCATAATAATGATAGAAGAGTGTTGTAAGTGTTTATATACTAATATTATAATAAGAGCAACAATAATAATAATAATAATAATAATAATAATAATAATAATAATAATAATAATAATAATAATAATGATAGAAGAGTGTTGTGAGTGTGTATCATTTTTGTAACGATAGTGATTCAAATCCAGGACTAACAGCCGAATTGTAGGTGATAGAAACTGTTGAATCACACTTTTATGACACTGATAGTATTAGAAAAGTAGTACCTTCTGCTCTTTCAGAAAACAAAGAAACCAAAGCATATACACCAAAAACTCAGCGAAAGAACTGCAAGTGATGGAAGCGGCTTTGGAGGATAGATTAATAGCGCCAAATCAGCTGTAATAGGAAAAAACTAAAAATAGCGGCACAGGTACCGGTCAAAACAGCAATGTTAGAGCAAAAAAGCCAGAAACCAATACGGACTCAACAATAGAACGTGTTTTTGCGGATATAATGTACCTATATTGTTGGCTGTCAAAACTGCTGGGATCTCCAACAGAATTAGGCAATGTCTATGATGTTTCAAACAGATGACAGTAGAAATGCATAGAGGGGACCCTCAGATGTGGTAGAGTTTATTTTGTGAATTTGTTTGTGTAAGCATAAGAAATTCCATAAAAACTAATAGCAGCGGACACCAAGGGCAGTTCAAGCAGGCACAGGCATCACAGCACAGCACGGAGATCAAACTTCCTGCATGAAAAAACAACACCCTCTTTTTTGCCTAAAAATCTTCGAAAAAGAAGCTCACCGTTCGCTGTTGAACCCAGATACCAAACACCGCTGATGGGACATCGCAAAAAAAACACTGAGCTCACAGTCTTGGTCCAACCCCTTCTTTCTGAACAACAGCCAACCTTCTGTACATGTTTATTCAAAAACAAAGAGCAAAAGAGATGACCAAGCTCATGTACCTAGCGGCAACAGCCGCAATGATATTCCACGGATCGAACGTCGGACAGGCAGCGGATGACCAGGAGGCCGAAAACGCCCAAGAATTTGGAGCGCTCTGTAACTTAATTCAGCTAGCCTCTAAGGGCTTCGATAGTACAGAAATAAAAATTAACAACAAACTAACGGAGCTAGAAACCGACATACAGCGAGCGGAAATACTAGCTTACGACAACAAAACAGAAATCGAAAAAAGGGCAAAGGAAGGCACAGAAGGACTCAAAAAAGGTGACAAGGCGCTACCACAGACTGCGGATGGCATAGCAGCAGCACAGAAAATAAATGAAACGGCAAAGGCGGCAGCAGCCTTGATATCGGCACTGAAGGACAAGATCAAAAAGGTCGAAGCGGACACGGCCACGGCAAACAAACACCTTTACAAGGCAGTGTGGGGCAAAGAGGAAAAGCCTCCGGCACTCAAACCTGGAGCTGCCCTCTTTGCAGGGGCCAACGCCAGCAGCATTTTCGGCGACACCAGCTCAAACACACGAACAACCAACTGCGGCGGCAGTCAGTTCAGCTCCCAAAGCGACACGAACGTCGGCAAAACACTAATTAACGACTTAGTATGTATCTGCATCGACGGCCAAACCGGGATGAAAAACTGCGCGGCAACACCACACGGCGTAACCACAGCACAGAACAACTTCCGGACGCCACATAGCGCAATAAACAGCGCATGGGACGCACTGATAGACGAATGCCCACAAGCGCAAGCGAAAGTCAATCCAGGTGCGCTACAGGCAGCGCTTACAAGCCTGCTCTCGCTCATTGGAGGAAACACTCACAGCAAAACAACACCAACCCAAAACAACAAATACATTCTCGGCTGGGCAGATGCGACGGCGACAGGCTGCAACGGCGCGACCAAACAGATTTGTGTAAACTATGCACCATGGAGAAAAACGGCAGCAAACACCGAGATACGGTGGCAAGAGGAAGTCCGCGAAGCGATCGAAGCAGCGCCGACAGCAACAACCGAATCAGACATTACTGCCACCATCAACACGCTAACGACAATGAACCTAAGTGTTTGGCACCTATATGAAGCTGGTTTTGCGAGTGCCAGCACAGTGAAAGGCGAACCAACAAAGGAAAAAATTCCGCCTATAGCACAAGAAGAATGCAATAAGCACAAATCCAAAAAGACCTGTGAAGAAAAGAATTGCAAATGGGAAGCAAAAGGTGGAAAATCTGAAACAGAAGGAACATGCAAACCTAAAGAGGGAGAAGGAGAGACAAGTGCAGCTGGAGCAGGAGATGCAGGAGCATCAGATACGGCAGCCAAAAAGTGCTCCGATAAAAAAAAAGAAGAGGAGTGCAAATCTCCTAACTGCAAATGGGATGGAAAAGAATGCAAAGATTCCTCTATTCTAGCAAACAAACACTTCGCCCTCATGGTTTCTGCTGCATTTGTGAGTCTGCTGGAACTTTGAGAATTTCTTGAAAATTTACAAAAATTCGCAATTCTTGAATATTTTGATATATCTTAAAACTTTCATAAACCTTTGAAAATTCTTGACAATTTTGAAAACCTCGAAAATATGAAATTTTTGTATGAAAGTGGTCTGTAGGTGTAACATAATATAGAAATAAAGTATTTAAAGTGATTACTGTCCTAATTTGCTAAATATGTATTTTTTTTATTTTATAGATATAGTTGTAATGTAGTGTTATAGTCGTAATAGAAGCTGAAGTAATAATAATAATAATAATAATAATAATAATAATAATAATAATAATAATAATGATAGGAAAGTGTTGTGAGTGTGCATATACGAATATTATAATGAGAGTAGTAATTATAATAATGTAGATGATAATAAAAACCAGACACGCTTTATACAATAACAAGGTTGCGGTGTAAGTATGTGACCGTTTGGAAGGTCAAGAATATTATTAAAAGAAAGACACAGAGGGAGCGGAGAAATAAAATATACGCAGTTTTAAACACATAAATAAGTGTGGTTATGATGATACCAAAAGGTATGATAATTGTGATCATAAGATTTAGACATAGTCTAGTGAAGAAGCCTTATGAAATTTCTATCTTTGGTATATGTGGATAAGCAACTGACACCGCTAAATGTTGATGTTTTACTTTAGATACAACAAGGTGTGTTTTGAAATTGAATTTTTAAACTTATCGAAAATAAAAATATACGTTGTGCTGCTCACTTCTTTCCTAAGTTTTTTTCATTTTTCCTCATAATGCATTCAAATTTTAAAGTCATATTAAGAAATGAAATATAGTTTATGTGAACTTTATTTGTCTTTTCTGCATTTCGTGTGTTTAGGCTCAATGTCTCTTGATGGGGATGAGCCAAATAGAATAACAAATATGACAAAGACAGACCGTAAGGACCCAAGGGTCTTTGTCGTTGCAGTTCAAACTCATGCAACTCAAGGATGGTGCAGACTCATACTGAGCGCCAATCTAAGCCATGTTGAAATTACTACAATTGCAATAGGAGGTTTGTACAGCCATGTTAAGAGGAACTAGGTGGGTTATGCAATATTTATAATGACAGAATGGCAGTGATGAGGATATTGTAATTCATTCAGGCGGATCTAATGTTATTGTTTCTGACAGAGAAAAATATGAAAATGCGGTGGAATATTTTATACATAATACTGCGGCAAATGAAGGTAAGTTTAGGGAAGATGAAATAGTTAAAGAAAATCAAATATCTCCGGTTCAGTTTATCACAACCCCAGATTGCACAGCACCTCAATTGGATTTGCTTATTAATTCAGATCACAAAGAACATGTGGAGAGATGCTACTGGCTTTTTAATGTTGGTTACCAAAAAGAGGAGGATAAAAAATTACCCCATTTACTAAAATCACCTCCTAGCGGAAAACCTTACCTTGGAGGTGGTAATATAATCGCAAGAGTTTGGGCATTCAGGAGCTTAAACGTAGCATTTAATGAGTTATTGAAAACAAGTGACGACTGGTGGTCTGATCAAAGTATTTTCATGCCTTTGTGGTTGTGGAGCGTAACTCAGGAAGGAAGCATCAGTAAAAGATTTATTTTACGCAGGGGTTTGATTTCCTTGGACTATAACGAGAGATTTTTTTCGGTGCCGACCGCGCCAGTACCTGGAAATGCGCCTTTCATCCACTTCCCTGGCATCGCACTGGCATGGCGGGAGTTTGCAAAGCAGCTGTTCCAGCACCTCGGTTGTTACAGAAATTTCAATAAATCTAATTTTACTATTTCTAACTTAGGGGCGACAGAAGTCTATACAATAAATGGAAAATATTTAAGCCTTGTATATGAGAAAATTTGTGGCGATGCTTTCAAAAACGGGGATTTGTTTAAAGCAAAGAAATTGTGAGACGAAGCACCGAATACAACTGACTAACGGCGGCGCAAAGTGCGGCTTATAGTTTTTAATACACTCTTCGGAGAATTCTTGCATCTCTTGCAATATCACAACAGGTGCGACCAGACAATTTCCCAACCCAGTGGTATCGAAAAAGTTTATTTCACAACATGTTTATGCTTTTAATGCATATAGTGTCTCTTTTGGGAAATAAGCGACAGATGGAATACACAAGGAGCGAGTTTGAAACGGAGAAAGGTAACTGACGTAAAAACCTCAATTTATTGTTACGCCGCAACCGCCGAGCACAATTGCGAAATTAAACATAATATCGACAAAACGTCTGTCACACTTTTCACACAGTTGGCTTTATACCTGACTAAACACTCAACTCTAGGCAAAAGCAAAAGAAGGAGTGCAAAATAAAGAGCGGAAACCACCACCAACGCAAAAACAGAAAGAGCCGAAAGGACTTAAATGACCGCAGTTAGCAATATAATTGCGACTTTTATTGGCTTAGTTGTGGCAACACTGCTGCTAAGTCGCGGCACACAAGCTGACCCCGCAGCGGAACTCACAAAACAAGACACGCCATGCAAATCGGCGCATTACCTAATCAAGCTCGCTGCGGCAGCGGAGGGGAAACTGAAGAGTCTGCTGGAGAAAACAACGGAAGCGGTAGATGAGCACAGGGCGCTTGAGGTCTACGCAGCAACAACAGATACGGGGGCAGCCAACGCAGCAATAGCCGGGCTGTCAGAATACGCATCAAGGCGCACAGCGACTTTAGCAAAAGCGGCTGTAACGTGCGCGCAAGCAGTAAGCCAACTAACACGAACGCTCAACATCGAAGCCGGCAAAAACTTGGCGCTATCATCTGCAACGGAAATCAAATCAGCGACAGGGACAGCTCAGGCGATGTCAAACACCGGCCAAGGGCAGTCAGTCTCAGGTCACCTAAAACTGGACAAACTGACCGACGATTCATGTGCAAAGACATACACGGCGACGGCGGCAAATACAGATAACGACCCAGACACGCGGCAGCTAGAGTCGATCAGAATACACAAACTGGAAGGCAAAACCACCGCAGACACCGCCGCCGGTGTCTGCCAGGTCGCATGTGTAGGCGCTGCCTGCAGCACAGCCGAGACCAACATCAAAGTTTCATCAGCGGCAGCAACACTTTTTAAGGCAGGAGAACTTGCGCAGCTAGCGGTGAAAACAACCGACGCTAAGCCCAAACGCTCAGACACACCGCAAGGACTAAAAAAAGAATTGGAGAAACACCAAACGAGCATAGAACACCGCCTCTACGACTTTCTCAAAAACAAACCATGCGACGCAGATATGGCCTCAGTCCGTAACATGGCAGTTGTACAAAACGACGAAGGCGTGAGAAAAGCAGTTCTGATAGAATTACAAGGCCCGGCAGCCAAATACGACGCAAGCAGTGATTCGCAAAAGAAAGCCATAACAGACGGCATAAAAGCCATGTTCGGAGGCACTGAGACAGAATTCAATGCTAAGATATGGGAGAAGGTGAAGGCAAACTCAGTAAAGCAGAAAATAGCGGGAACAGACATTGACAGCAAAATCGAACAACTTTCTACCGACACTAACAGAGGATTAGTTTTAGCATACCATGCCTCTCAAAGAAAAAACAAGCCTAGCTGTAAAACAGAGACCTCCACACAAAAACCACAACAATGTGGAAGCCAAACAACCCCAGAACACTGTCAAAAAGAAGGCTGTTATTTGGATGAAAACAAAACGCCAAAATGTTTTCCGAAAAAGAGCAAAGACGACAAGAAAAATGGGGATTATGCCAAAGCTACAAACACCACAGGAAGCAATTCTTTTGTCATTCACAAGGCTCCTCTTTTGATTGCAGTGTTGCTTTTCTAAATTTTCCCCTATTTTTCTTGCTAAATTTTTGCTAAAAATTTTTGCTATTTGAAAACTTTTGATATATTTTAACACGTAACTTACCCGAAAAAATTGAACTGTTTTTGTAAGTTTGTAAAATTGTGACTCTGTAAAAATATTTTGTGTTTTTCTGGCAACTAAAATTTTTTTCCTTTTTCCCGTTTTTTGGAGTTTTTGTGGGTAGGTAGGTTAGTTAGTTAGGGGGTTTTCCGGCTTATGCTTAGGGGTAGTGTGTTAGGGTTAATTTTTTCTCCTTTTCTTTTTTTGTTTTTTTAGTCTTTTAGTGATGCAGCGGCTCCTTTTTTTTTATGTGCCCCGCCGCTGGTGATACGATTTATTATGCTTTTTTTGTACCTGGTTGATGCTTTTTTATTCTTATAGTCATGCAGCGGCTATTTTGTTATGCGGACCCCAACCCTTATTTACGCGACAAACATCTTTGCTTAAGTTTGCCGACTCAACCTCTCTGCAGATTTGTTATAATTTTACTTTTACACTTTTGTGAATTTCATCTCTGCATTTTGCGCTGTGCGACTCTTAAATTCTTTTAAAAAGCTGGCGCGTGTCCTATGGTTTTGAACGCGGTTTGTTTTTTAAAGGGGGAAATTAAGGAAATATACTAATATTTAGGGGATAGCCGCTAATTAAAATAAGCAACTAAGGAGTAGCTACACACTCTGTCTTTGGCACCCACCATCCAAAGGTGCTAGACTTCCGGAGGTACGTTTTTAACCCAAAAGCCGTCTAGGGTAAACTGTGCACATTGAGTAAGAAAACAAAGAAGGAAGTAAAAAAAAAAAGTGAACTGGTGGAAATGATAGAAACCCTACAGGCTCCACAGGAAGCAATTCTGCTTTGATTAATGCCCCTCTGTTGCTTGAATTTTTTATTTAAGGATGAAAAATATATTTAAATTATTTAAAAAGAAATCTAGGATACGAAATTTTATGTGGAAGTAGACTTTGGGTGTATTATAGTATAGTGATATGGTTAAAAAGATAGTACCATCATAAAAGTTCCTATTTTGTTTATTTTATTGATGATAATAAAGGCACGTAAGTATTGTAATTGTGTATATAATACTAAGTGAAGTAATAAAGACTAGAGTTGTGACCCAAAGTAAAGCACTTAAACAATCGAAAGATTGTATTATCAGTTATAGGTAGCTAGAGGGAAAAAGAGGAATATTAGTAAAGGAGATACAGAAAGGAAAAGAAATGGAAATAAATCGAATATGCGCAGTTATAAACGCAGTTATGACAACCTCTATCATTGTGCGCGAGGAGAAAAAAATTAGGGAGAACAAAACGTCATTTTCCTAGCTAAATGGTGTTGTTACGTAATTAGTAGCACTAGTAGTAGACAAAAAAGAAGAGAGAAAAATAAAGATTCGAACAAATGAACACAAAACAGAATAACAGCATAACAAAGAGAACAATAATACGTTAGAAGGATGAAGAGGAAAGGCAATGCTTCCCCGTATTTGATTTTTAAAATGTATGTATACTACTGTATAGATGAATGTATAGACCGTTGTGTTTGATCTTATTGTAGATATTAATAACCAGATGTAAAGAAAGACAACAAAAAGGTCAACAGTGAGAAGGGATTGGGTAAATGTGAGGTAACATCTAAAGCTTCTAATTATATATATATAGTAATAATGAACGCTAATGTTTGTATGAAACAATATGATGGGATCTGGCAAATGATTTTAAAGCTGGGAGAACCAATGGATTACAGTGATGAATAGAAGATTGATAAAAATGCGAAAATTTGTTTAAAATATCCCATGTATGAAACGTTGGGTTGTTCTTTGAAGTGGATAGAATTGGCAGTGATACACCAAAAATGCCTTGTTTATATACTAGCAAGACACATTCACCTTTCAAAGAACGAACAATCCATATAAATGTAGTCTCTAACAAAAGAAAACTAGCAAAAATTAACAAAGAAAAACTGCAAGAAGGCCACTTCTACATCTGGAATTACTAAGCGTTAAACGATAAAGAGCTAAACAGACGAAAAATGATTGAGGTCACAGGCAGAAAAGAAATCACCACCTGTAAAAAGTTCACTGTTACTTTGTTATTCCAGAAAATGCAAGCATATATGAAAGTGTAAAAAAACAGAACGGAGTAATAGACATAAATATTAAATTTTAAGGTGTAAAAAGTTTCTTTAATAATTTAGACACAGGGTGTGCTTGAATGCCGGAGCACAAATGGGAACTTCATAGATAGATATGGATGAAGAAGGGTTAGATTTTTATAAAGTGAGGTACATTGGAGTTTAAATTACAAAAAAAAAGACGTAATCTTCCACCTATTGGTTCGACGGTAAGAAACATATGAAAAGGAGTCCAGCATCAGTATCACACACGACAGCAATAGCATATGAAGTCAAAGTGAATTCAAAATATAAACAATATATGAGGTACAGCTAACTGTAGAGTTGGATCCAGCATGAGCCTGGGAGCTCCAAGTGAACAAGAGAATAGCAATACAGGTAACTGGAAAGCAGCTGTACGTTATTTAGCACTGGGTAACCTGAGAAGCTTAACTCGTTTGGATACTATTACTCAGAAAAATGGTAACTGCAAAAGGTATTCCATCAGTACTTCGAAGAGAAAGTGGCACGGACTGAGTGTATTTCACATACAGGTGCAGGCGGGATAGTGTAAAATTTCTCGTGTTGATTTTTAGGTGTATTTGATAATAGTAAGCACATGACGTGCGCAACAGAGATTTACCGCGGCAGCAGCTAGAAATGTAATGCATAAGCTTCAAAAGAAAAATACTTGTTGAAACCCACAAAACAGTAGCTCAGCTATGTATAACACGAAGGAAGAAACCAATGCTAAGCAAGAAAGCGGCTAAAACTACAACAGTGTCCGCAGTACTATTACTTTTGCTGCTGAAACCGACAGAAGCCCTAGCTTCCAACGAACTCAGCAGCGAAACAACAGATGCCTGTGCCTCAGCATCAGTTCTGAATGTCATCATCGCAAAATTAGAGGGGAAGCTCACAACGCGGTTAACACAAAACGAGCTACTGCTAAAAAGGACGAAGCAGGCGACAGCGGCTGTTGTTCAACCCTATAACCCGTCCCTGGCCAAGGCCGCAAGGGCCATGCTACCCACTCTACAGAGGGAACTGCAGGTGGCCACTGCTACCAGCCTGAAACACGCACGGCAGTCCATTCGCGGCGTAGTAGCCGCTGCAAATATAACAGGCCACCAGCTGGCAACGGCTTCAGTAGAAAAACTAGAGATAAAAACAGCGGATGCGTGGCAGACCGCTGCAGCATCAATCACCGGTGTAGCGGGCTCAATAAACTTCAAAAACTACAAAAAAACGGCCTCGCAACCTGTCAACGCTCAGTAAACGCCAAGAATGCAGCAGAGTTCGGAAGTTGGGCAACACCAGCAAAACTTAAGAAATTCACGATTTTCGTAGCGTCGCCGGTAGCAGATGCAGCAGGGGGCGCAACAAGGGCGCCGGCGGTAGGAGCCGGCCAACAGAACTCCACTAACACGTGCACTCCGGCAGGCGGCACAGCGGTGGCAGCAGCAGTAGCAAGCAACGACAATATCTGCATAGCAGGCGGTAAAGTATTTCAAGCAACACAAACGTCCCTAGACGCAGGTCAAGCAGGCGACTACGGCCTAAAGAAACTGGCAAGCTATAACGAAACCAACCAAGATCACTATTTAAAACAAGCGGCAATCGACATCACAGCAGCAGCTACAACACTAGGAGCAGCAGCGAGCAGGTTTAACCCTGACGATCTAAACAGCTTTATAAACGATGACGACTTCATAGCGGCTGTCGGAAGCATCTACGCCAATTTACCCCGAGACAAAGAAACGGGAGAGGAAAAAAAATACAGTATCCAACCTTATCACAAACAATTTTGGTAAACAAGAAAACTTCAAAACCAAGATTTGGGACGAAATTAAGGAGCTGAAAGTGCCAGCAACAGTCCTTGGAGAAAAGAAAGAGATGACGCTAAAGGACGTTGACAGCATAGGATTAGCTACGCGAATAATGGTACAACACATTACCGACAGCTTCCAGAAGTCGACATCTCAAGCAGACAAACAGCCATATACCACAGAATCCAATGCAGGAAAAGCGTCAGAGCCACCCAAAACAGCAGACGAATGCAAAAAACATACCACAGAAAAACCCTGCAAGGATGAAAAAGGCTGTGATTTTGATGAGAAAAAAGACCCGAAATGCTTTCCTAAAGTTTTAACTGACAAAAAAGCTGAAAAGTCGTTTTTTAGTAATTTGAGAGTTTTTGTTATTCATATATTTGTCATGATTTTTCTTGTAGAATTCTAGAATTATAAAGATTTGTACTCAATTTTATGAAAACAATTAAATATTTTATTTTGAGACAATTTTCTAAATTACATAAGATATGATACATTTTCATACTTTTGTAAAATCTTTAGGAAATATAAAAACTCTAAAATATGTAATTTTTACTAAAATGTTCATAATTATGGCTTATGGATGTAAAGTAGTGGAGTGAGAGGGTATGAAAAATAAGTGTCATTTAAATTATGTTTCTTTTTTTTCTTTTATGAATATTAAAAAGAAATAGTAATAATAAGGAAGAGGAGAGTGTGTTGTGAGTGTGTATAAAAGAATATTATAATAAAAGTGGTGGTGATAACGAATTACAATCCCAAAATAAAAGAAGTTAAAATAATAGAAAAGGCGAAACGAGAGTGATCGAGTAAATTAGTGGGAGAGGGTAAAAGAGAGAAGTAGAGATGGAATGTGCACGGTGATCAACATAAACATATTGATGGCCATTACCGCACACAAGGAGATGGTGGAGAGGACAATATTTGATTGCCAAATAGAGTTACTAAGTAGCGCGCCGTCTTCAGGTACAAAAGAAAATAGTAGAGGAAGAAGGCATTGTGGGCCGTATTTAACTCAAAAATGGATAAGTGCTGCAGCCGAGATATTGGTGGTATTTGTGGTTTTTAATCTTATGGTGAATCCTAGTGTCCAGCGCTGAAGTAGAACAAAGAAATGAAAAGGATTGTGTAAATTTTCGGTACTATTAAAATTATACTCTCATTGATTATAGTAAAAGTTGTCAATATTTGGGTGAAACAATATTATATTATGGGAGGAGAATTTTAAAACTGAGACTATTTGATTACTGTGTAATTAAAAATGGAAATAAAAACAAATCTGAAAATGCTTAAAATAACAAATATATAAACTAATGGATAATCCATACAAAGTGGAGAAGATCAATGAGAATATGCCATCAATTGTGAATATATACTGTCCAGTGACTATGAGATTTCAACGAACCAGTAATCCATATCGAAACCAAGTCCAAGCCACATTTGATAGAGCGTATCAACCACATAACAAAGTTTCGAAAGTTTTGCAGAGGGCTGACAACCACGGGAACACCAAGGGAAGAGAGAGGAATGTTCTTTCAAAGGATCGTAGGACTGGATTTACGTAGTAATAGATGCAAACTCAATAACTCTCAACTGAGATGCATAAGACCGATAGTAAGACTAAATCAAGTAAATTTAGAAGAATGAACCGCGGATTGCACTAAAACTCAAGGGAAACCAACCCAGTAAATGTAGGTGCACAAGCTGATTCTGGTTGCAAGCAAAATGTCGGGTTGTGCAGCCGCTTTGATAATAGCTAGCAAGAGACAGGTAGGCTCCCAGATGAGATTTGTACTTTCAGATACTAAAAGACAGGCCAGAGATTAAAGCGATATTCGCCAAGCGGCATCCACGCTCTTCAACACCATAATAATGTACTGCTGCCGGTGCGGACGCATAGATTGGAATACATAAAATAGAACCAACGGGGCATACCGAACAACTAAAGGGAGCAACACAACATTTCTTCGCACCCCCATAAAAATTATGACAGGGTCAGGAAAAAGGCTTATACAACTCCAAAGGCTAAATCAAGAAAGCGTTCAGTAGATAGAAACAACGAAAAAGCGATGGCAAAGGTGCAAAATGTAGTATTTCTAGCGGTACTGCTAACAACAATGCTGCATACTCTCGTCGAGGCGAAACCGGCGAAGCTGAAGGCAGTCACGCCATGCGATGCGACGGCACAACTGAGGAAGATAGCCAAATCTGCGGAAACCTTGCTAACCAATGCCCTAACCACAGCCCTAAGGCAAACTCAGGAGGCAAGCCGACTACAGGTAATAGCAGCAACGCGTTCTGGTTACTACGGCGCCGGCGCAGCGATCCTAGCACAAGCAAAGCAACGTGAGGCACAAAAGATCATGAAGGCGGTTGCTGCTGACGCTAGAAAAATATTGTCAGGGCTTATAGCGGCAGGGAACTTAGCCTGCAGCCAGGAGACATTGCAAGAAATTGGCAACGCCAAGATACAAGACGCCGCCTTGAAAACGGCAAGTGCGGCGGTAACGGACACCACAGACACCAAGATAACACCACATATCAGCATGCAACCCCATGGAGTGTGGATGAAAAACGAAGAGGCAAGAGCGGCTACAACACTCGCCGACACGCCTGCTCCAGCACAGCCAACAGTCATCTTATACACAGCAGTTGAAGCGACGCCCGGCACTAACGCCTGTGACGACCTAACTTTGTGGGGAAGGGCAGCACAAGCGGCAGTGTAACTGGTAGGAGCCGCTGTACGTCGGGAACAGCAACCGGGATAGGCATTAAAGGCGGCAAGCTCTTCAAAAATCAGCAGGTAGAGGTGAAGCTGCAAGCCAGAGGCGGCACCCAGGCCTACAGCGAAGTCGGATTAAAAACCGCGATCCCATCAGCGAAAACAATAAAAATGGAACTGGCAGAAATATTAAAGATGCAAAACGCAGAAGCGGCACTAGAAGCTGCAACAACAGAAACACCGATTACAACGTTAGCCACTGAGCAGAAACTAAAGGAACTAATAGCCAAGGCGATTGACGGTGACGACGCAACATACTCAGATAGCAAAAAACACCAAAAGTCGACGCATTCCTTAAATCAGCGTTCGGAAATAATAACGAGGCTGTTAAAAATACAATAATCAAAGAACTGAACGACCTAAAACCCGCAAAAGCGGCAGTTGGAAGAGATGGAAACAAGCAGCTGTCAACAATAACTGACCCCAAAGAACTAGCGGCAGCTCAAACTTATCACACTGTCAAAAGCCTCATCGTCGAAGAAGAAAAAAAGAATTAAAAACAGGAAAGTTTCTCTTGCCCAACCAAAACAGCAGACGAATGCAAAAAACATACCACAGAAAAACCCTGCAAGGATGAAAAAGGCTGTGATTTTGATAAGAAAAAAGACCCGAAATGCTTTCCTAAAGTTTTAACTGACAAAAAAGCTGAAAAGTCGTTTTTTAGTAATTTGAGAGTTTTTTCCTCAGGTGTTTGCTGCGTTAGTTTTGGCAGCATTTAAGAACTTTAAAGTATTTTTTCCCAATTTAATGAAACTTTATGATATTTATCAAAAATTGCTATTTTAAGATAATTTTGGATAATTTGATACAATTTGACATATTCTTACACTTTTTGATTAAAATGTGAAATTTTGAAAATTTTGAATAATAAAAGTAATATGTGTAAAATTGTGGCCTGTGCGTGTATAGAAACAAGGTGTTAGTGTTAGCAAAATTATTACTATTATTAATTTGAGTCTTTTATACATATTAGTTAGGTTTATAATAATAATAGGAAAGTTTTGTGAGTGTGTATATACGAATATTATAATAAGAGCGGTGGTGGAAAACAACTGGAAGCACAAAGTTGAAGCACTTAGAACAACATCGAGGTGTACTGTGAGTATGTGTGTCAGCTGTTGAGTGGGAAGTGAAGGCATGAGAAGAATTTGAAAGAAAGAGTAGAGTAAAGGTGGAGGAGATAGCATATGCGCATTTTCCAACATAAAACATGAAGCTTCCCAAAATCACACATATGGAGCTGATGGAGGTATGAAAAAATATTTAGAGTTAAAACAAGTGTTCAGACAAAATCGAGTCACTACGTTATTTTCAGAACTAGAAATAGTAAACGATAAAGGAAAGAAAATGCAGAGTGAAGTAACAGGATGAGCTGTAGTGTAGCGGAGAAGTAATACGGAAGGATGTTGTGCTCTACATTTTCCCCAAAGATGGAGAGATTCAACAGCGGAGATGTTGACAACTGTAGTTTGTTAATGTGATGGCGGGCCATAATGTCCAGAAACGAAGAAGCTAACGCATAAAAGTGTTGTGTAAATACGAGGTAACGTCTAATTTATCCTTCCATCAGATATTGTAATAATGTATACCATTTATGGAACACAATATAATTTAGTCATGTGGGACATTTTATAACGGAAATATAAATGGATTACAGTGCAGAGAAAAAGAGGAAAGAGAACTCGGACAATGCTTTGAATTGCTCATATATGCAGTTTCTGGCGAACTTTGTATGAAGTGCAGAGTGTTGAAAATTGCACTCTATCCGCGCTCCATTGATACAGAGAATAGACGCTCCAGCCTTTCAATTAACAACTAATTAACGTTAAAATATACCCTGATACGGCAGTAAAGGACTGTAACAACAAATTAAAAGAGAATCACTGCAAAAAGGGCCCCGGTGATCGACAAGGAAGCTAAAGAGGCAAAAAACAGTCAGAGAGGCTGCGTGAAATACTCAAGCTCATTCGTAAAGACAAAGCGTCACTGTTATATAGTTATTGATGATACATCAACACAACACGAGTTGAGACACATTAGAGGAACACACCAAACATAAATTTTACTTGTTTCACATATAAATGTGGGGTGATATTGGTTGAGTTTTAAAATGGAGATTCTGTGTCTTAACTTATTTCCATTTTTTTCACGTTTTAAACCTCCAGCAAAGCAAACACTAAGAACCTCGAGCGCATAGCAGTAGAATACGAAACCAGCAAAGAACCAACAACCGAGGTAATTGAATAAGGTAAGTAAGCCAGCGGCTTTGGTGGCCTTACAGAAACCGTAGCACGGAAAGTCGGAGCAACGTTTCTTCTAAAATTGTCTGCTCTAAGACAGAGGAATAAGACCGAAATCCAAAGCTTAAAACATGGATAAGCCGCTAGACAGCAAAATTTCCTGAAAATCGCCTTCGTCACGCTGATTTTTTCTGATGCATCGATCACAAGGTTCAGAAACTGCTGCAAAAGCGGAAACGAATGGCTGCCAAAAAATCAAGTTCCTAGAGCACATCGAAACGAACTTCCAAGCGCGGCTAAGCGCCGCAGATTAGCGCGCCAGAGAATTGCAGCAGGAAGCAGTGGCGTAGCAAGCGGCGGCATGTCTGGCCAGCAGTGGAAAAAATAAAATCATGCGGACCGCTCTCGCGGCGGCAGCGACAAGACGGGAGAACAGGCTACAACAAGATGTCAGCGACAAGGAACCAAATCTACAATCGACGATAAACAGAGTACATGTCAGAATCGCACAGCTTAAAGCAGCGAGTGGTCTGCAGTTTTCACCAACGTCAAAGCTGACCCATGCGAGCAGCGTACCAAGCGGTTCTAACATCGGAGGAGCGGCAGGTAAACTCTGCACGGTAACAATCAGCCGGAAAGCACCCATACCACACAATTGCGCCGATGAACCCTCAACCGATGCAAAAAAAAGAGAATGCGGACAAATCACCAACACTGACGCACTTCGTAGCAGTAAAAGATGAAGGCTTCAGGCAAACAGGGCTGAGAGCCAAGATTTTTACGATAGGGAAATTCGGCACCGCAATAACCCCACAAACGCCAGACAACGCGGCATACGCGCAAACCGGCGCGGCGGACATCAGCAGGGTCGAAGACGGCCTGTTGCTATAACCGCTAACGAGAACGGCGGCCTGGGACACTGTCAGCCGTTTAGAACTCAGACCAACCGGCGCTGGCGTGGCTTGCTAGCACGACGAAACCAAAGACAAACAATCGTATGTCAGCCAAAAAGCATCAGCCTTCGCAATATGCACAGGCAAGATCATAACCTTAAATCTACTAGACAAGTTATCCACCAAAAATTAGGGGACCTACACAGAGAAGTAGATGTTGCAACGGCGGCGTTTCTAATAACAGCTCGGCCACAAGAATCAGCACTTCAAAGTAAAGCCTTGAAGAAAGCTGTCTAGGAGCTCCTGGGCTCCACCGATGGTACAGTGAATGAAAGATTTTTAAAAGAGCTGGAAGACAACAAGATGGACTTCTAAATCAGCAGTAAAAAAATTAGCAGCGGTTTAATCTCATTAAGTACATGCAGAGACTACGCTTGGGCAATGGGGTTTTTTTTAGGAGACTAATACAGAAAAGAGAAAGCGCAGAATAAATTTGAATCAAACGCAAAAAAAACACGGACAAAGAACAAGGAATGCAAGGAATGAATAGACGAAACTAAATGCAACGAAAAGGATGGCTGTGAATTCAAAGATGGGGAGTGCAAGGCTAAAGTGGAAGGGACAACGGGGACAACAGGTAAAACAAACACCACAGGAAGTAATTCGTTTGTAATTAATGAGGTGCATCTTTTGCTTGCAGTTTTGCTTAGATGATAAAAAATGTGTTAAATTTTGCTTTTTTGAGAAATTTAAAAGTATTAAAAAATTATAATTTCAGTAAAATTCGTATGATAGTATCCTATGGGTGCAAATTAATATGGTAATAGTCATGAAAAATGAACGGTTTTTTATTTTATTCAATTCATTTTTCATGACTATTAAAATAAAATTGGGATAAAATAGTAATAATAATAATAATAATAATAATAATAATAATAATAATAATAATAATAATAATAATAATGATAATGATAATAGGAGTTTGTTGTGAGAGTGTATATACAAATATAATAAATTCAGTAGGGAAGGTAACACTGCAGCTGAATGTCGAAACGACAAGCTGAATGATCAGTAAACAACGAAGATGAGTAACTAATACTATGTGGAACACCAGGTGCAAGGACTATTAGGGACGATGCCGCAGAGTAACACAGAGGAAAATATATATGAAATTTGTGAGGTGTCAAGTATAATCTTTGAAGTGGGAGTAATGAGGGCGGAGGCTGCAGTGTGAAAGTAAGGCGACGGAGCTCCGCTAATTGTAGCGAGTTAAGCGACAGGTAAAAAAAGGGGACATATAAGGCAACCGCAGAACTTGCAAAAACTCGGCAAAGAAGATAATAATACATGAGGATATTGTGCCTCAAATTTCACTTACAAATTGACAAATTTCATTGGCGAGATAATGATAATAACTGCGGTTTTTAATCAGGCGTCAGTACAAACGTTAAAAAGCGGACAGCAGAGCCACAGGCACTCAGCACATACTCTGTAAGTCTGGTTAAGGTTGAAACAGCAAGACAAGGTGGAGTAAAAAATTCGGGGGTTTAAGCGGGGGCTTATGGGTAAGTTAAAACATTATTGAGAATGTACAAAAGGAAGGGTAGTAGATCGGCAATATGTGAGTGTTTGTTCAAACTCAAGCGACAAGCGGCGTGTATACAGGGAAAAGCAAAAAATGACGGAAATGTGTAGCTAACGAAGCAAAGTGGATGTCAAATAGCTGTTTTTATATATTTTTATTCTTTTAATATACATTTCGGAAACAAACGGCGTACCTAATGGTTCACGGCATGCGCAGGCCAGCCGCAAGTCTTTTTACTTGAAGGGCAAAACTAACAGCAAATACAAGCAAGCGAAAAAAATAACAGCCCGACACGACCGACATGAAGCCGCACCAGGCGATGGTAGCAACTGCGCTAGTGCTCGGTATAGCGACCAGGCGCGGTGCAGCAACAGGCGGCAACGGCATCTCAGCAGCGGCGTGGAAGCCCCTTTGCGACATTTCAGCGACGCTGGCAGGCCTGACTCAGAAAGTACGAGCCGACGTCAGTAGCAAGCTCGACCAGTTACATAACCAAGCGGTGGCCGACTTAAAGTTGCGCATATACGTAGCCAGGCAGCCGGCGCAACAAGCACTGGAGCTCTTTCCAATTCTGCTAGCTCAAGACGAACTACAAGGGACCTCTATCGCGGACCTTAAAGATGGCGTAGACAAGGCAATCAAGTCAACTGCGCACTCAAATTTCCTTCACGGCGGAATAACTGAATTTCTAACAATAGCAGCACAAGCTCATTCGTCCAGCGGTACGCACGGCTGTCTTATAGAGGCCGGGACGGGCGACGCAACCCAAGGGGCGGCCAACCTCGGGCAATGCAAGCTGGCTGTTACGGAAGGAGCGACAGAACCGCCCCAAGACTACGGCCACACGCCAGAAGCGCTTTTCAAAGCCGCTAGAATAACCGGCGCCGCCGGCGGCCACACAGACGCTAGCAAAAACTGCGCCCTAACGAAAGGGCAAACCGGCGGCGGCGGTATCACCAACGGCGGACAGACAGCCGCGGCCGTACCTTACGCCGGGGGTTTCTTTGAACTGCCGCCAAACGGCGCCGACCTTTCAACCAAAGACCTACAAACCTTCGACAAACAGGCAACCTCAAACACACCGGTGCTTTACTTTAACGCCAGAAAGGCACTGGCTGAACACCTGCAGAGCAGAATGCTACAGCTCAGCACGCAAGAAAAAACAGAAATTAGCAACTTGAAAAGAAGTAAGCGAACGAAAGCCGCAGTGCACGACAGCCTGCTCAACAACACCGACGACTACAGCGACGTCAGCCACAAAACTGCAGCGGAAAACACAATTACCAATACGTACGGCGCAACGAAAAAACATGACCTAGCCAAATTGTGGGCCACAATTGACAGCAACTCAATACCCAATAGCCTATTCACAGACCAAAAAGACGGAAACACAGAACTCGGTAAGATAAAAGAGCTTAGGCAACTAAACCTAATATTAACGCACTATGAGAGACAAAGAGTTCAGGAGCTAGCTGCGAAGGGCAAGGAATTACAAAAGGCAACGGAAAATTCTAAGTGCAAAGTTCCAAGTGTGCAAGACAAGGAGAAAGTTTGCAATGCAGCAGGAGATGACCAAGAAGCATGCGAAAAACTAAAGGATAAGGAGTGCGTTTTCAACAAAGATGGCGAGAAGGACAAAAAGTGTACATTGATCAAGGAAAGAAAACAAGCACTAGAAAAAGCAAACCAAGAAGATAAAGATGGAAAAACAAACAACACAGGAAGCAATTTTCTTTTAATTAATAATGCCCCTTTTTTGCTTGCATTTTTTATTATAGTATAACACTTTAAAGAATTATTTTTAAAAGATTTTTGCTAAATTATATGAAAATTGTGGAAACTATGAAAGTTTTCGTTTTTGAAAGAACTTTCTAAAATTACTCACACTTGATAAATATCAATAGTTTTTCATATAAAGTGTAAATTAGAAAACATTTTCGAACATGACTTATTTTCCTTGTGGATATTGTGTAGCGTTATAATAATATAGTAACCGTAATAATTAGAGGAGCGTGTTTTCATTACATATTAATATAATTATAAAAGAAGCAGGAGAAATCGAATGATAGAACAAAAAAGCACGTAAACAACAGTGAACTCGTAACAATCTTAATTTAGTGATAACGATTAACATAAAAACAGGAATGTTTATTGATTATATGCAATTTTAAACGCTCAAATGGAAAAATGATCATAATAACAATAAGCATACATGCTGTAAGTATTACGAAACAGATCACAACGGCAACCGAGCGTATGTACCTACAAAATCTACCGGTAAAACGATCTCTACATCACCGACGGAAAAAACACAAAATAAAAAAGGAAAAGACGAAGACACAGAAATATTTTTCAAATTTTCTTCGTGCCTTCGTGGGAGTTTCCCCCCACTGGCGCGGCCATCAGCCATCACCGTAGAGCCCTGAGATGCTATCGGTCTGGCGACTGTGGCAGAGTCTCCCTTTTTTATTCAGCCTAACACACTCTCTATAATTTTTTGTTGTAGCTCCGCAGTTGAACGGAATACAGCAGATGGGGCGAGAAACCCCCCACCCCGGACTCTCCAAAAGATGTGAATTAGCAATCCTTTTATTTTGATTTTTGTTATTCGTTTATTATTCTCTCTCCCTCTTTCTGTTTCTGTTGCTTGTTGACTGCATACCCTCTCTGTCTCTGAGGGTGTCTGGACTATTCCTGCGTCCGGTGCTTTTCCTGCTGGCTCCACACTCGGCAATAAGGGGGGAAGTTGCAGAAGGGAGAGTGGGTTGTATGACTGTTACCTTAGGTGAGGACTTCACCTGCGGCCGGCTCCGTTCAACCGCAATGAGAAACTGCGCCAGCCTTTTAGAGAAACATACATCCTGCACACACTCACATTCTACCGCAAACCTGACACGTAACTCCTTCAAACCGGGACAGCTCATCAAGTGCAGCGACGTTTCTTCGCATTCGCCGCGTTGGCTGGTAACAGCGCGCTCTACCTTCATACCGTGCATCTTCTTTTGATGTAGGGTGAGGCCAGTTTTGCTAGCACACTGCCTTCCGCATGTCGGGCACACCAAGATGGATGCGTTTGTATGCGGGGAATCAGTGGCACACAATTTTGTGCTTTTGCTGCATTTAAGCTCCACTCCCTCACCTTTGTGGAAAGCCTTACAGTGTCGGATGAGGGAGTCCCTGCAACTGAGCACTTTTTGGCACACACCACACTGCACCTCGCCTTTCCCCGGGACGTCAACGTTTCCCTCACGGGCACGCTTACGAGGGAATTGCACCAACACCACGGTACCGTCCTCCGTCACCATGCCCTTATGTTTGAATTTCTTGTGTAGTGACAGGGAAGAACGTGTACCGAAGCTCGGCTCGCACAGGTCACATTGAAACGGCAGCTTCCGTGTATCCTGAGAGGCTAGCGCTGCTGGAGCTCTACCATCTCCTTGCAATGAGTCTTCGTTCTCTCGACCCCTTTTCACGCGGCAACTACCGCTGCCTATGCCATGTATTGTTCTAAGGTGGTGTAATAGTCGGCCTGGCACTGCGAATTTGGAGGCACAGAGGGTACAATGAAGCACCTGCGGTCTTATCAGGACTCGTGTGCTCGATGGTAGAGGAACGATCGCCACCACTGGAGGGGGCTCCGGGGGGATGTCCACTGCAGGTGTTGCATCGCCGTATTTGATTCTCCGGAGGGCATCAGCTCGCACAAAGCCATGTTTGTTTACCATGTGCGTTACAGCACTCGAGCGGCATTGGTATGTGGCATCACATTCCGTACATTTGGTCGGTTCGGAGGTTCTCTGAAGAGTGCGTGTCGCAACAGGTAGGGCTGTTTGTATTGTTGGCCCTATCTCTGCATGTTGCGGGTTGCACCATCGGCACTGTGGAGGCACACTCGGGTTGATCTTTCGCAACATCCAGCCATAGTGTCTTGAGGACCCAACCCGAAAGCGTGCCAGTGCCGTTTCTTCCTCCCTCGTCAGTTCTTCTTTCTTAGGTTTTGTTGGAAAGTGGTTGCCCGTGATACCAAACCTATGAGTGTTCTCATAGACTTCTTCCGACCTAAGCACTCGCTTCGCATAAGCAATGATGTTGGGGATCCATGTGTCTCGCAACTGTGGTAAATCTGCGGCCTTTTTGGCCATTTCGTCACAAACCTCATTCCGTTTCACGCCACAATGGCCAAACACAAATTGCAGTCGGATACGTATCTTCCTTCTCTGAACTTGAAACAGAAGCCTCCATAGTCGTCTTAGAATTGGGTCCGTTACGGCTAGGGGGCCTGTCTGCAGTGCTGTTAACATTGACAGCGAGTCAGAGAAGATGGACAACCTGCTCGTTGTGCTTCTGTATGCCGGAAGCCATTTCAGCAGCCGTTGCAGTCCTATCTCTAATGCTACGCATTCCGCTCTGTAACTGCATGAGAGTTCCCCTGCTCCGGTTTTGGGTGCGCAAATCAGCGTGTTGCTTCTGTAGAGCAGGGCAGTTGCTCCGGACTTCTCACCGAGGGACACGGATCCATCAGTCCACAATTCGTAGTGCTCTCGCCGCGGTGGCTCCTTCCCCCTCCGTGCAAAATGCCGTTCAATCCACTTTTCGGAAGCCTCCCTTTTGACATCGTCAGGGTCATCAGCGCACACAGGCTTTATCTGCGTGTGAAATATCGGTCGGCAGCTGTGGCGGAGCGTCGATGTCTCTAGTGGGTGCTCGCGTGGCTCAATGCGGAGTTGGGGATAGGACCGCATGATGCGGGAATGTAGGGCTCTGACTGGGTGTTTGCTGTGGTATACTTCTTCAGCACTGCGCCGCAAACATCCGCCTCGTGACTCACACATCAGCATGAATTTCATGCTGCGCACAAGAGTGGTCGTCTTGAGTGGCAGGAGGTTTGCTTCCAGCAGAGAGTCCTCTTTGCGCGTCCCATGCGGTATGCCGGCTATGATGTGACTGGCTTTGTGTTGTGCTGATACAAGGAGGTCGCGACTTCGTTCCGAAGCGTCCCAGTACCATACCTCAATGCCATACATGGTGTGTGCCTGTACGAGTGCTAGATAAAAAGCTCTCAGTACTTGTCGTCTTGGCCCCCATGTAGAAGCTGAGATGGCTGCTATCTGCAGTAGTCTGAAATCCATCTTGCGTCTCGTCTCGGCCGCATGTGTTGCCATCCCCTGCAGACACTGGAATGTTACTCCTAGAAGCTTCGGTGTCCTGTCAGCTCCTATTCTTTCGCCGTCCAGTTGTAATGTAAGGGGGTGACGCTCTATACACCCGAAGAGTGTGCACTTTGTTTTCGCTACGTTGACAGACATGAAGTACTCTTTTGACCACTGTAACACCACGTTTAGGCCGCATTGCAGCGTGTGGTTGATGACATCCCTCTCTGTGTGCCTCGCAAGTAGCGTCAGGTCGTCTGCAAAGAATCCGTGCTGCAGTAACGGCACTTCTGCAAGGCGTTGGCTCAACGAGTTCATGACAATAATGAACATGATTGGGCCAAGGACAGTTCCTTGTGGCACTCCTCGCTCAAATGTTCTGCTTCTGGAAAGCTTCTCCTTGAATCTCACTCTGCCAGTTCGGTTACTCAGAAATGATACGCACCACTTCACAATGTGGGGTGATACCTTCATTCTGTGCATTTCCCTCGCAATTTTGTCGTGGTCTACTGTATCGAATGCCTTCTCGTAGTCGACAAATACAGCACCCGTACGAGATTGGTGCGTGGGACGGCGGAGGGCAGCGCGGACGTGCAGGAGTTGTTCGAGCGTTGAGCAACCGGGGCGAAAGCCTGATTGCTGCGGCGTCAGCTGGGACTCAACAGTGTCTCTAAGTCTCGCGGCAATTATGCGCTCCATGACTTTGCAGAGACAGCTCGTGAGCGTCACAGGCCTGTAAGAATCGAGGTCCTCCGCCTTTTTTCCGGCCTTCAGGATGGGGATGATAACACCAGTCTTCCATGCAGGCGGCACG
The DNA here is from genome assembly GCF_000002445.2 of Trypanosoma brucei brucei TREU927. Taxonomy (NCBI): domain Eukaryota; phylum Euglenozoa; class Kinetoplastea; order Trypanosomatida; family Trypanosomatidae; genus Trypanosoma; species Trypanosoma brucei. Next base: position 5,163,408 of record NT_165288.1, on the reverse strand, counting down.
ACTCCCGTTCGTAGGCTCTCATTGAATAGCCTCAGCACAACATTCAACGCTGTTCTACCGAGATGTTGTAGTGCCTCGTTGTATAAGCAATCATGTCCGGCTGCGGATCCACTCGGTAGCAGTTTGATCGATCTCTGTAGTTCAGCCATCGTGATGGGACTGAACTCACTCTCTATCGTCTTTATTGGTGCCGGTGTGTGTGAGTCGGGGTACCTTCTTGCGCGGGACGAGTACAGTTTAATGAACCTCTCAGCTTGACGGTAGTCCGTGATGGCCGCGTTATCAACAAGTACAGCCGGTGTGGTTAGTGGTCGTGGCGGATATACCTTCTTGACAATGTGCCAACTGCAGCGGTCTGACACCGCAAGTCTGGAGCATAGCGTGCTCCATCTCTTCTTTGTGGTACGGTCCAGGATCTGCTTACGCGTGGCTATAAACTTTTCCCTTCGGTGGGAGGGTCCGCATCCAGCGATCTCTTCATCGAGTTTCGCGAGCTCAGGTGTCCAATGTGGTGGCGTTGCTCTGCAGCCACGGGGGACGGAGACCTTCGTCGCAATGCGGATGGCGAAGCTCAATTTCTGTTCCAGGGTGTTGACGTTCTTCTCTCTATTAATTTTCCTGCAGAGCTCGTCAACCTTGAGACGGATATTCCTCCAGTCAGCTTTTAGCCATGCGTACATGGGCTTTCGAAGCCGCGGGCAACTCAGTGCATCTGTGTCGTCTCCAACGATAACGTCGAAAAATATGTGATGGTGATCGCTATCGGGAGAATACAGCGATGTCCACGTGTACACTGTGCAATTCCTTGACAGTGTCACATCAGGGGTGGACTCCCCGTGGTGGCGCGCGTACCTGGTGCACTCACCAGTGTTGCAGACCAGAAACTAATTGTCAATGCATCACTGTGTGAGGGTTTCACCCTTGGTATTTGGTGGGCTCGCGCGATCCCATGCCAACGCGTGTGCGTTAGCGTCTGCACCGATGAGCTGGGCACCGTCAGTTGTCAGAAGCGTATCTAGGTCAGTTGCCGTGAAGGTGTGTTTTGGTGGGATGTATGCCGACGTGACAGTCAGCGCCGTTCCACGTGCAAGGTGAATTGTTGCATGCACTTGTTCAATGCGACCAACAACGGCCATACCGGTCTCGACTGGTAGGTCCCCCCTCACTAGTATTGATACACCACCTCCTTTGCAGTTACGAGCTATTCCGTGATGTTGGTAGCCAGAAACGCTAAAGCAAGCCGCCTCTCCAGGCGTCATCCTTGTCTCGCTCAACAGACAAAAGGCGATCCGCTCATCAACAAGGGTTTTGTGGAGTGCTAATCTCTTTCCTTAAAATAGCCCGGCGCAGTTCCACTGCATCCCGCGCAACGACGGGCCGGGATTCTCTTCCACATCACCGGACAGCAGCATCTTAGTGCGGGTGACAATGCTGATGGCACGCTAGCCACGTGCCCAGGGACCGACAAATGAAGAACGGTGTCCCAGCAAGACGCTGCTGATCCCTGTGCTGTATGATGCCGTAGCCGGAGCACAGCAGTGTTCCTCATGAAAGGAACTCTGCTGGCTCTTGGCTTCCCCCGATGATACGGGGTACTGGACCCTGGCACCACGTTGAGGTGGCCGGCATCGCCAGGGGACCCTAGGCAAAATAGCCGGCGGAGAGCGATTTTCTGTGGCTAGCAGCAGTATAGCATTCATTCACCTGCGCAGGATCAGCAGCGGACGGCAAACCGGGCAAAGGCGGCGGCTGCCTTGCAACGAATATTGTATGCCTATGCGAAGGAAGCAAGGGTCAAACGGCAAACTTTTGTTTCTCAGCGGCATTAAGCGGCCTAACAACAGGAGGCACACAAACAGCTGCAGCCAACGACTGGAAAACAAAAATACACGGCGAATGCATCAAAAGCATCAATGAAAAGGACCCCGCGCTCACCGCACAAACAGTGGAAAATCAGATCAGCATAATCTTCGCCAGCCGAGGGAAAGGAGCGATAATCTCGGAAACGGCCCCTAACGCGCAAACACAATCGGGAAGCGTATCAAACACAATTCTGGTGGCACACGGACTGCACAACGGAGAACCAGACTGCGTTGATACTCAAAGTAATAGGGATGTAATAGGAGCGGCGAGCAAAGGCATCTGCGTCAACCACAAGAAGTTTCTGGGAAGCCAGACTGGCATACCTTTGGTGGAAGCGGCGCGGACAGTAGTCGCGAAGCTAGGTGAAATACATTATATAACGCAGAAAGCGACGGCGTTGGTAAGTGCAGCAAACGATCTGGAGCAACAAATGATAGTAGCTCTGATGCTGAGAAATTTGTTAGAACGAGCTCAAAGTTCAGTCGAAACAGCAGTCAACAAGCAACCAACAGCAGAAAAACAGAATAAATGCAAGGCTGCCACCAACAAAACAGCAGAAGGATGCACAGCCGCGGGCTGCGAATGTGACACCAAAAAATAGTGCATAGCTAAAACCGTAGAGAGCATCTGCAAGAACGGGTGGAAAAATAGAGACAGCAGGAGCATTTAGTTGTGCAAAGAAAGGCACTGATAAGACAGCTTGTGAAAATGACAAAAAAGGAGACAAACAAAATTGTGCATGGAGAAAGGAAAAATATGGTGAAGATGAAAAGGAAACAGAAAAGAACCGTAATGGTAGCTTTAATTTAAATAAGAAATTGGCTCTGAGTATGACTGCTACTTTTCTGGGCTTCATAGAATTTAAGAGTTCGAAGGATAATACGAATTTTCGCTTAATTTTTTTGAAATCTATGAAAAGTTCTATTTTGAGAGAATTTGCTAATTTTTTCTAAAATTTTATACAACTTACGATTTTTTAATTAAAGTATAAAAACTCGAGTTAAATATGCATAGTTATGACCTATGCATGTTACGTTGAATCTTGATAGGGCATGAAAAATTAGCGCTACTCTAATTTGGTGTATTTTGTTCATTTTGATTATGTCATTAAAATTAGGAGTAATTTGGGGTTATAATAACAAAGATAATGACAAAATGATAGAAGAGTGTTGTGAGTGTGTATATACGAATATAATAATAAGAGGAGTAAAAACTATATGAAAACACAAACCAGACACGCTTTATAGAATAGCAAGGTGGCGGTGTAGGTATGGCACTGTTTGGCAGAACAAAAATATTTTTAAAAGAGAGGCAGAGAAGAGGGAGAGAGGAAATAAACTATGCCCAGTTCAAACACAAAAAAACAGTCAACATAATGATAAAAAACGGTACTATGGATGTGATAATAAGATTTAGATATAGTCCAGTAAGCAAGGCTTATGGGATCTCTATATTAATTACAATGGTAGAGGCCACTGTCAACGCTAAATGGTTGGATTTTACATTTAGATTAAGAGTGGTATGTTTTGCAGTTGAGGTTCAAATCTTGTTGAAATTTAAAATTCTTCTTGGGCTTAAATCTTCTTTCATAAGTTTTTTTTAAATTTTCCTCATAATCCATTTAAATTTTAAAGTTTTATCAGCAAATGAAATATAGTTTATGTGGGCTTTATCTGGCTTTTCTGCACTTCGTGTGTTTATACTCAATATCTCATGACGGTAATGAGACAAATAACATAACAAATATGACAAAGAATAATAATAAGAAACATAGAGTATTTGTGGTTGCCGTTCAAACTCACGCAACACAAGGATGGTGTATCCTCATATTGAGTGCTAAACTAAGCCATGTTGAAATTATTTCAATTGCGATGGGAGGTTTGTATAAGCATGTTAAGAGGCCGCAGTTGATTATGGAATTTTTAGAAAACCAGAATGCAAGTGATGAGAATATTGTAATAACTGCAGATGGATCTGATGTTATTGTTAGTTAACAGAAGTCTGAGAATGCTGTGTAATAGTTTATGCAAAATACTGCGGAAAATGAAGAGAAGTTTAGTGAAGAGGATACAGTAAAAGAGAAGCATATTTCCCCTATTTTATTTATAGCAACTCCGGAGTGTTATGCTCCTCAGTTGAACTTGCTCATGAACTCAGATCACAAGGAGCATGTACAGAGATGTTTTTGGTTTTTTAATGTTGGTTACCAAAAAGAATATGATAAAAATTACCCCATTTACTAAAATCACCTCCTAGCGGAAAACCTTACCTTGGAGGTGGTAATATAATCGCAAGAGTTTGGGCATTTAAGAAATTTGAATATGCTTTTGGAGAATTGCTTAAAGGGAGCGAGGAGTGGTGGTCAGAGCAGAGTATCTATACGCCATTGCTAATATGGAGTGTTACACAGGAGGAAGCTGTTGGACAGAGATTTGTTTTGAAGAGAGGAATGATTGAATTGGATTATAAAGAGATATTTTTTACTATTCCCAGTAGTGGTGTGATTGGAGAAGCCCCATTCATTCATTTTCCCGGACAGCCTATTGCATGGGAGGAAAAAGCGAAGTTAATTGTGAAAAATCTTACTTGGTATAAAAGGTTGAAAGGAGGAGAATTTAATTCGAAGGATATGGGGAAAATAGAAACTTATGCAGTGTCCGGAGAGAATTGGCATTTTCGATATGAAAGAATTTGTGGGGACGCGTTTAAAGAAGGGTATTTGTTTAAAGCTAATAAAACGTGATAGATAAACAAAGACCTACACAAAGCAATGAAGAAAGGCAACCAAAAAACACCTTACTTATGCAGGCGCAAGAGCCACCAGCATATGTTGCAATCCTTGCCGACACAAGGTGTCTGCCATCAACCATCCGCACTAGGGCTAAACAAAGGAAATGATCAAAACAAGCTACCTTATCCGAGTATCTGCGATTGTCGCGACGCTAGCTTATCTGGCCAGCAGCGCCCCGGACGACGGCGAGCACGGCCACCTTTTCCGACAGCTGTGCGAGCTCGTCAACCTAGCAGAGCGACCAGCTCCGGCAAAAATCACAGATGCACAAGCGCAGGTTTCTTATCTGGCCATTGCGAAGCTCAACGCCTCCGTAGCACCGCAGAGTTGGCGCGACACAATCGCAAGCAAAACCGAGGGAGCGGCGCACAAACAACAGATCGCATCAGCACCCGCACAGCCAGCAGCTCCGGACCCCAGAGAAGAGTACTGGAAACAAGCAGCAGCCGCGGTCAAAGACAGCGATACAAGACGACAGATTTTACAGACCGCGGGACTGGCCGACGTAACGGAAGAACAGCTAGCAAACTACAGAAGGCAGCTAAACCCGATAGCGGAACACGCTTTTCAAGCGCTGCAACACGTCACACAACTAGCGACCGGTCCCGAAAAGGACAAAGCAAACGATGCACTCAAAGCGCTGAAGATCGCCGCCTACGGCCGTGACGATTTTACCCCCGCCGGTGCGAAAGACACCGACTGCAAAGGCCAGGGAGGCACCGGAACGACCAGACAATTGCTGTGCGGAGCCCCAAACACTGACGCCAAAGCAAACACAATAGCACAGTTTATGCTGTGCGTTTGCGGAGTCGACGGCACCGACAACAACAAGCTCTGCGAAAGCAGTCAGTCGTCAACGGCATTCAACCCGAGCAGCACACCGGAGCAAGTTCTAAAAGATCTTCTAAGCAAGTGCCCACAACCATCGCCCAAAACGCCAGCCACGGCAGCCGAAGTACAGGCAAAAGCAACAGCATTAATCAACGCATTCCAACAGAAAGGCAAAGACACTTACTACGGCTTTTACACCGGAACAGGTTGCTCAGGGAAATCGAACCAAGGCATCTGCGTGATGTACAAAGCAGGAACAAAGCAGGAACTGGAAACTCTAGCAACTCACCCATGGCTAAGCCAACTGCAGACAGCAGCCAAGCTGCTACATGAACACGAACAAGCTCTGTCGAAACTAGCAGCCGTGGAGCAGACCATAGCGGCAGCGGCGAAAACAGCCTACGCACTAAAATCGGCAGCCATCACCGATGAAAGACACAGCCCAGCCTCGGAACAAAAGCAGCAAGCAGACAAGACCGAGGAAAAACAGCCGACAAACAGCAACTGCAGCGACACAGCAAAGAAAACCGCAACAGAATGCAAAAGCCTTGGCTGCGAACATGACGAAAAGGAAAACGAGTGCAAACCTAAAGCAGGAACAGAAAACACAGCAGCAGCAGCAGGAGGGGCAGAAGACCCTAATTGTGGCCAGTATACGGACCCCGACACATGCGCCAAGGCCCCAGGAAAAAAGAAGGAGGGCAAAAACGCTGTTTGCGGTTGGATTGAAGGAAAGTGCCAGGATTCCTCTATTCTCCTAAACAAGAAATTCGCCCTCAGCATTGTTTCTGCTGCATTTGTGGCCTTGCTTTTTTAAATTTTTCCCCCTCAATTTTTTTTTTTAATTTTTCTAAAATTTTTTGCTACTTGAAAACTTCTGACATATTTTAACACCTTTAATTTAACCGAAAAAATCGAACTGTTTTTGTAAATTGACTGTCTGATTCTGTAATTTTTTTGATTTTCTGATAACTTAATTTGTTTTTTCTTTTCCCGTTTTTTTTTGAGTTTTTGTGGAAGTTGGGGGTAGGTAGGAATGGTTAGGGTTAGGGTTAGGGTTACTTGGTTAGGGTTACATTTTTTTTACGCAGCTCTTCCGTATTGGATTGCTTCTCTTTGCAATTTTCTTAATGATACAGCGGCTGTTCTGTTTTTTTTTTTGCAGCACATTGTTTTTTTTAATTTTTTCAGTGATGCAGCGGCTCCTTTTATATTCAGAAACTACCCGCGCAGTGGTGTTTGTTACTCTTTCTGCTTTGGTGAATTTCATCTCTGCATTTTGCACTGCGCGCGACTTCAAATTTATTTTAAACGCTGGCTTGTGGCAGTTTCGCTCCGGTATACAATTTTCCTTTCAAGGGGCGCTAGCAAAACAATCTTAATATTTAGAAAGGGCAGAATATGGAGTTTGGCGGCTAAAGCCAGCCGACATAGCAGCCTGGCCAAAGCAGTCGGGTGCGGCGAGCAGTTAACTTGTGTGTCAGCAGGCCAATGCGTGCACATTGCCATGCCGCAACAGCTCCGGCAGCAGATGTAAAGCACCTTAATGCAGGGCTCCATAATCACCACGGGCATAAATCCACCGCAAAAAAAAAAAAGCAACAATCCAACAATAGAAGAACAGAATAAATGCAAGCTAAAAAACACAACAGCTGACGAATGCCCAAGCGAGCACTGCAATTATGACGGCAACAAAGAGGAATGCAAATCCAAACCAGGAGCAGAAAATACAGCAGCAGGAACGAAAGAGACAAGCACTGTGGTAGATTAAAATAAACACCGATCCCAGAAAGCATGTGAGGCAAAAAAAAAAGGATGCCAAACCGGGTCAGAAAGCAGTATGTTGATGAATTGACCGTGTTGATGGTACGGGAAAGCTTCTCAAGTCCGAGTGCCGCTCTTCCAGTTTTTCTTGTCAATGAGAAATCGGCTATGAATATAGCTGCTGCTTTGACGGGTTTGGCTGCACTCTATAATTATAAAATTATAGTACTTTAATGATTTTTTGAATTTCATGAATTTTGTGAAACTCTTCTATGTTGAAAGGATTTGTTAAATTTTTATGAAATTTAATATATTATATCACTTTTTTTAAACCTTTGCGAAATATGAAAAATAATGAATTGTTTTTAAATGAATACGTAATTTTTATACGAAAGCGACCTCTAGGAACAAAGATGTAACAAAGTAAGGTAATGTGGTGTGAAAATGAGTGCTATTCTAATTTAGTTAATTTTTGTTTATTATTCTTCATTTTATAGATGTCAATTGAGACTATAAAGGTGATAACAATAGGAGTGTATTGTCAGTGTGTCTTTACTAATATTATAGTAAGGTTAGTGGTAGAGACTAAATAGATGACAAATATAGAAGGGCTTAAGACAACGACAGTGGTGCAGTGTGAGTGGGGCAGTGGATGAGCGAGAGAGCGCGAGGAATATTGTTATGAAAGGAAATGCAAAAAGACAAATGGAAAAAGATGGAATATGCAAAGTTTCAAACACATTAAAGGCAATGTACATTATTACACACAAAACGAAGGATACGTAAATCATTAATGACAAAAGTAAACCTTGCAAAAGTAGTTGAGTTACTTTTTTGTCAGAAACTGAAAGGAAATGAAGCAAAAGAAAAAGCTGACTAAAGATCCAGTAAAGACCGGCGATATAAGAAGAAGAACACACGTATATGAAATAATGAAGGATCTATATTAAGTAAAGACAATCAATGCTGATACTCCACAAATTTAAGACATGTATAAAGGCCAGACATTAAGACCTCTCAAGAAACGAATAATTAACGTAAGAGTTTTGATTGATGCAAAAATAATGTATCGTATTAACAAGGTGGAAGCAGTAAGGAAAGCACTTTCTTTCTCCAAAATTCCAAGTCTTAAGAAAAAGTGAACCATATCCATACTAAAAGATCTAAAAAAGAAGCACAACACCGTCCGACTCAAAGTTAAGCAACAGCGGTGTCTGGTCACTCGGAGTCATGAGGATACATTGAAACTACTAGATGGTAGAAGACATTTAAAAACACAAATATAAAATGTCTTAGGTATGCCAAAATCTGCGGTATTTTAAAGAATGCCAGAAAGAAAATTCTAGTCGTGTATGAAAGAACTATATAAATGAACACAGTATGATATAGGTTGAAATTAGCAAAAGACATTAGCAAAAAACAAAATTTACGTTAAACGTTTTTAGAATTTTCACCTCTTTCTACGGTGGAACTAACCTTTTTACAAGTTAAACACGTAAAAAAACGATACCATTTAGTGTGGTAATTTACATATGTATGTATATCTTTATGCCAATTTTTTTATTTTGCGTTTTTTTCTTTTAATACATGCTATTCACTTGTTTGCAGCGGTTTTATCATTTTGTTTTGTGCACTCACCAAACTGACAGCGATATAGAGACCGATCCTTGGTTGAAAATTTATATAAATGGAGTGGCGGAATTTAACGTCGCCACAGCATAGAAAGGAAGAACACCACGGCCACATAATCAAATGTTGCTTTAAAGGCAAAAGATCCAGACATATGACAACGATGTGAAGTCTACGAGCTTGTTTCTGGAACTGACATGGGGAGGCAACCAGATAAATCGCTGCAACGCAAAGGCGAGTCGCATAACTGTTTACTCACTTACATGATTAAGGAAGACACAAGGATTCAAGCCATGTATTCTATGCTAAAAGTAGCGGTATTTGTGTTACTACCGACGACTTTCCAGACACCGCACCAGACAGCGGCAAATTCGCAAGCCGACGAAAACGCTCAAGAGTTCGCTCTGCTATGCGACGCATTTCACACAGCAACAGCAGCACCCGACCTAGCACCGGCAACAGACAGCGCTAGTGCAGTAGCAATTAACATAGGTTCCATAAACATGTCAATTGCAGCCAGCACTTTTAAAGCCGACATCGACCACACAAAGGATTTAAGTGAACTGCAAGACAAACCTGCCGTACCCAAAACAGGAACCGAAAATGGACGGTGGGAAAAATACTATACCTTCTGGAAAAAATATAAGAATGCAATCGAAACAGACCCCAACAAAGCCGACTACGCAAAGTGGTCGACGAAAAAGCTTAGCAAGGGCCAGCTCGCGAAATTACGTTTGAACACCGAAAGGGCCTTTGAATTTTACAAAGCGGCCCAGACAACACTAAAAATCGCCCAGGAAACAAACATTCTGACACTTTTAAATAACGCCGGCTTCGGAGCGGGCAACACAGAAGCAACAACAAACTATGGGCCAGGCAACCGCGCAGTCATTTGCTAGGGGACAACAACGCCTACTCACCTCAAAGCAGGGAGCTCACTCAAACTAGACCTTCTTTGCCTTTGTGCATATGACAATGGTGACGCGACCAATGGCGCCAAGGTGTGCGGGACAGACACAGCAGCTACCGGGAGCGGCAGCAACGATAACTGTGGAGGAAACTCAAAGACACAAGCAAACTGGACACCTTTGAAGACCGCTTGTCAGAAGAGGAAAACGCAGGTAAAATTAACTCTGGCAGCCGTAGAAGCGATCAGACTCAGACTGGCAGAACTGCTCGGGCGACAAACGCCGGCAACGGCGAAAACTCATAAATATGTACTGGGCTCAATAAGAGGCGACGGAAGCGAAGGCTGCAAAGGAAATAAAGATAGCAATGGCGGCAGGTGCGTGAAGTACAAAGAGTCAGATGTGACCGGCCCAGCCAAAGAAATAGAGTGGCTTAGAAATCTACGCGACGCGGCGTTAGCCAAAGAAGCAGCGGCAGACGCCAATAAGGAAATGACAGCCATTACACGCAGTTTACAGCTACTCAATGATTCCACCAACCTACTATTCGACGAGGATGAGACAACACTAGCACCGGCGACAACACCAAACCCATCACCAACAGGAAGTAAAGCACAAGAGCAAAAGCAAAAAGAACAGTGCTAAGCGATAAAAGTGGCAACTGAGTGCAAAGGAAAGAAACCAATCTGCGAATGGAAAGGTAAAAATGACGAGAATGGAGAATACTGCAAATTGAATACGGCACACACGTAGCACAACAAACAACACAGGCAGAAACAGCTGAAGGAAATGGAGAAACAAAAAACAGATAAGTTTGGCCAAGCAAAACCCCTGAAGAATGTGCTGCAGTGAAAGGTGAAATTCCGAAAAATGAAAAAGCTGCTTGTGGATGGATCGAAGGCAAATGTATGAATTCCAGTTTTCTTGTCAATAAAAAAATTTCACTGATTTCTGCTTCTTTTATGAGTTTGGTATCATTCAAGCATTTTAAAGATTCGTATTCAATTTTGCTAAATTTATAAAGCTTTCTAATATATTTTCAACCATTTGTTATACTTTAACACTTTTTTTATGAAAATTTGAAACACTTGAAAGTCTAAAATTTTTATAAAACTGAGTGTGATAGTGACCTATAAGTGAAAAGTGATAGTGTGACATGGTATTTAAAAAAATGCTACTCTACAATTTTGTTGATTTTGTTTACTTTGTGAATATAAGGGTTATGACAGTAATATTATAATAAGAGCAGTAATAATAATAATAATTGTAATGATAATAATAATGATGAGAGTGTGTTGTGAGTGTGTTTATACGAATATTATAATAAGAGCAGTAATAATAATAATTGTAATAATAATAATAATAATGATAATTACAGAAGAATGTTGTGAGTGTTTATTTTCCGGCATATAAATAAACGTGGTGGTGTGAATAGATCCACGACTAAAAGAAAAGTACTTGAAAAATGAAAAGTCTTATGTGGCATTAAGGCAATATGACAGGCTAACGCTGGTGGAACAGGCATATTATTATTAAACGAAAGCAAAACAGGGGCCAAGATTATAAGTACTCTCAAAAGAGGAGCTGAGAAGAGACAGAATCATCTTGTAAAAAAGAATGATGTGGATATAATGAGGGCAAACAGTGTCCGGTGTGTAATCCAATGGGCCTCCTAACGTTATTCGAAAAAGCAGAAACAATGGCAACAAACAAAGCAAAAAAATACGGAGTCAACAGGCTCCATACCGTTCATAAAACACAGAGCGAAATGGTACAGGCAGAGATGCTGCTCTACATTTAACACGCAACTGACCAGACGGTACTGCACAGAAACTTTTAGAAAAAACAGTACCATGTATTTCATGAAGCAATATTCACGGGTTTTTCATAATAAGAACTGATGGCCGGGGTGGGTATCACAAATACGTAGTAAAATAAATAGTATATCTAAAAGAATCTGTGCTAATGGCAGCTGTAACTTCCACAATAGTGTACAAGAGAAAATGTGTATTCACTTAAGTAGCAGAATTAAGAAGCGTGAGTCACCGGTTTATTAGAGGAAAATACCATCTATAACGGCAAACTATGCGTTTGTGCTAACATATAAGATATACACTCTGAACATACACTATTCAACAGCTATATCATAACAGTATTGAAGCATTATATATAAATGTAAACACAATTTCTCAAATAAACACCTTAGTGGCACAACTGGCTTCTCTTTTAATAAACTCTACGATTTTATAAGATATTTAACATTTTCATTAGTATGTTAATAGTATCTTATGAAGTGTATAAGATGTATTTATGCGGCTGTAGGTTGCTTATCTTTCATTGTTATGGAGATTAATCTACTCGTTTCGCTATACAGCTTGTTTAGTGAAGGAGATACTATTTCACTTGACATTGTCGAGGATGAGTATATGAGATTTGTTACCACTGATGTAAGGCAAAATTGGAGAACTGAAGATTATTTGGTTGTAGCTGGAATACCTTCAATAGATAATGCTGAGAGGTTCAGAAGAAGGAATCTACAGGGGGAAACGTGTTGGAGTTATTCTGAAGTGGCAAGAAAGTCAAATAATTTTACTGGGAAGTTGCTTATAGTATATGCACTTTCAGCTCACACAAATAACAGTTGTGAGCTAAGAGAAGTTCTTGGAGAAGAAGGGTATTTATATCAGGATGTTATTATTTTACCCGTGTGCGATGTGAACCCTACAACAGATAAAGAAGTTGGAGATGCGGGTAATTGGGGCTGGGAGGCAGAACTCACTAGGAGTAGAAATACATATTTGTAATTCAAATTTGAAGTTGAAATATTCAAAACAACTAATCCTTATATAATGAAAGCAGATGATGATATTTTTATGAGAGTGCCACTGTATCTAAAATATCTAGAGCTGCTTCCAAGAGAAAAATTGAATATGGGGAGAGCTGTTGGATATCCTAAAGAATTTAGTGATGAAATTACATGGCACACGATAGGTTATGCGTCCACTTTATCTAGGGATGTAGTTATGGCAATTGTTGATTATGAACCTTTGAAACACTCAGTAAAGTCACCACTTAAATTCAGACATTTTGAATCATATATGGATTTCAGAGCACTTAATGAGGATATTATGATTGGCGAAGTTATAAGGACCAAATTGAAACTTGATGGTTTACTGACAGTCGATATGCAAGATTGTCATTATGTAATGAATGTGAAAAGGCCACTCGACAAATTTGTAGAAGAAAATCCCAACCTTATTGTTTTCCACCACGTAAAAATAGATGAATACATTCAGTTGAGAAGCCAACTAAAAGAAAAAAATAAGGACAGCACAGTACTGTTCAAACTCGAGCGACTCGACAGCACATGGTCAGAGTTTAGCTGCCACAAATTGCAGTAAAATAGAAAGTAAAAGCACAGACGCTTGAAGCGAGCGGCCATGCCAAACGTTCTATTTTGCCTTTGCTGTCCCCAAAACTCTGATTTAAAAACCAAGACCAAAACGACAGAAGTAAACTTAACATTCCTTTTCGGCAAAATAGGGGCAGCAGGAAACAAAATCAGGAGAAAACACCAATTTATTTCCCCTTTTCAATTATAGAAGCAAGACTATGCGAAGTTACACAAGGTATTTCTTAACTTTTTTGTATGTTATAAAACTTTTGATGCCAGGAGCAGAAGCGGCAACAAGTGCTGGAAAATCAGCAGCCGAATACAGGACGCTTTGTAAGCTAATAAGACTAGCGCAGTCAGATCCAGAACCGCTAAAATCCGACGACAGTGTTGCCAGTGACGCATTCGAGATCGACAAACTTAACATGACAGCAGCCAGCGCTGAATGGCGCACCAAATTCGGCGGCGGTGGCGCAAGCCACGACTGGCAAGCCTCAAAAGGGAATTTCACAAACCAAGAATTTGAATCATACTGGGGCCAAAAATGGCCAAACTGGCTCAAAACAGAAAAGGCAACATATCCGAACGCTGCTAACAAAAAATGGCTAGAACAAAACCCACCACCTAAACAGGGCCCGGCGCAAGCCAAAACGGCGAAGCAACTAGCTGTCTACGCCGAAGAGGCAGCCGCTCTCGCGCGCACCTACACGGAGGGCATCACCGCTGCCAACGGTCGAGAACTAAAGGCGATAAAAACAGCACTGCGCGCAGCTCTGTATGGTGACAAACAAAAAGACGGCGAGGGCCTTCCGGCGCTAAAGCCACCGAATGAAGCGGAATGCGGGCAGGACGACTGCAAAGGAACCAACGTCGGCGACAACCTAGCCTATGACGTCCTTTGCCTTTGCGCTGGGAAAACAGCAGCAGAAAGCAAAGGCTGCACACATACTCAGCTAACGACAGGCTGGACCAGCGGCGCAACAAACGTAGAACAAACCGCGAAGAAACTGCTCGACAATTGCGCGGAGGTATCGCAGCCGGAAGCCACGGCAGCGAACATAGCATCGGCAATAGCGAACCTGGAGCAAATGATAGGCAGGTACCACGGCGACACAGCAAAAAATCAGATACTAGGGAAGTCAACCGCCAACCACTGCAGCGGAGACGATGACCACATTTGTGTAGACTACGAAAGCTACTATAACATGGACTTGACGCCCAAAACAACAAGAATAAAGTGGATGCAGCAGCTCGAAATAGCTGCGCGACTGCTAAATGAAAGAAAAGAAAAAAAAGAAAAACTACGGACGGCAGCAGCGGCCCTTAAGACCTTAAGAACAGCCGCCGAAGCCACTTATGCAGCGAGGCAAATCCACCAACTAGCGAACCAACCGTCACACAGTCAAGCCAAAGACAAAGCAAAATCAGAAGTGGAATGTAACACTAACACAACAAACCAGACTTGCACCAAAGCTAACTGCAAATGGGAAGAAAAAGGTGGAAAGGGGGAGTGCAAATCCAAACCAGGAACGGAAACACCGGAAGCAGCAACAGGAGAAAAGAAAGACGGGGATAATAAAGCAAGCGCAGCTGATTGCAAAGCCTCGTCCGAAACTAATTGTGACACGACAAAATGCACTTGGAACAAGGAAAAGAATGAGTGCAAAGTCAAAGAGGGAACGGTTTTTATTTCAGCTGTAATTAAGGTCCCTCTTTTGCTTGCATTTTTGCTTTTTTAACTTCCCCCCCCCCCCCTCAACTTTTTTCCTTTGCTAAAATTTTACTATTTGAAAACTTCTGATATATTTTAACACCCCAAAGTTTCCCGAAAGTTTGAACTGTGTTTATAAGTTGACTGTCTGATTGTCTAGAAATATTTTCTGGCAAGTAAAATTTTTTTTCCTTCTTTTTCCCGTTTTTTTTTGAGTTTTTCTTTTTGCAAATGGCGAGGGGGTGGGGTCGTTAGGTTAGTTAGGTTAGTTAGGCTAGTTAGGGTTAGGGTTAGGGTTAGGGTTAGGGTTAGGGTTAGGGTTAGGGTTACTCGGTTAGGGTTAGAGTTAGGGTTTTTAATTTTGGGGATTGTTTTTTAATTTACTTCTTTTTTTATTCTTTTATAATTCACAATTTTTTAAATTATTAGCGATGCAGCGTCTTTTTTTTACGCGGGAGCTAAGCTTTTTTCGGGCACCTCAGGTTTTTCGTTACCACGCACGTGCAACGAAGCGGCAACAAAGAGGCAACGCACAACCGCAAAAAATAATAGAAAAAGACGAAACTTTCAAAAAAAGGAACAGGAGATGACTGCAAAGGTGGCTGCAAAGTGGAGGAAACAGGCGAAAATAAAAAGTGCGTAAAAGATCCGAATTACACACTAAAACAGGTAGATGGACCGAATCAAGAGGGAAAACAAACGCCAGAGGGATAAATTCTTTTGTGATAGAAACCCAATTTTGCTTGCATTTTTGCTTATAGCATAAAAATTTTAATAATTATTGGTAAAAACTTTTTGCTCAATTTTAAGAAATTTATGAATTCTTTTTTATTTTGAAAGAGATTGTTTAAAATGTTAGCTCTTGACATATTTTAACAATTTGTTGTATAAATGTAAAAATTCGCAAAATGTACGTGGTTGTTACCTCTGTGTGTAGAGTAAAATTGTGATATTGTATGGAAAATAAATGGTATTATTAAATATTATAATTAAATGTATTTGATTTATTTTATAAAAATTGGTGTAATTTATGGTTATAAAAAAATAATGATACTTATAGAAGATTGTTGTAAGTGTGCATGATTATTGTAAGAACAGTTATTGTAAGCCAGAAATGGCAGGTATAGTGAAGACAAAAGAAACAATTGGGAAGCACCCATGGTACAATAGACGTAAGAAAGAAAATATATTAATTATATCTCTATCAAACTCGTTATATAGGAGCCATATGTCGCTTAAAGGGTAAGCAACACAAACAGAAACATTTAAGACTAATTTGGTTCCAAGGAAAGTAGAAGCTGTTGCACATGAGTCCGTAGAAAGGCGGAAATCAGCACCAGAAGTAACGGAGAACCAAAGTATATTTGCGCAACTCTTGGTAACAACAACGCAACGTAACGCCTGTAGCCGGTACTTGCGCATAAAGACATGATAATAGAACTGACCGTTAAGGTTGTAGCATTGGAACTGCTAAGAATCATCGCGACAACACGTCGCACAAAACTGTATACAAGACTTTATTAGTAGCTCCCGTGATACCAGACCTACAAAAAAGCAAGTGGACGGGCTGCTGCAGCTAAAATACGGATATATAAAAGCGAATTTTATCCTTTAAGCACTATCACAAAAAAAGCATGAAATAGCATCGCCCTTACTGAAAAGATACTTACATAACATTTTTTACGTTTTTTCTTCGTGCCTTCGTGAGAGTTTCCTCCCACTGGCGCGGCCATCAGCCATCACCGTAGAGCCCTGAGATGCTATCGGTCTGGCGACTGTGGCAGAGTCTCCCTTTTTTGTTCAGCCTAACACACTCTCTATAATTTTTGTTGTAGCTCCGCAGTTGAACGGAATACAGCAGATGGGGCGACAAGCCCCCCACCCCGGACTCTCCCAAAGATGTCAATTAGCAATCCTTTTATTTTGATTTTTGTTATTCGTTTATTATTCTCTCTCCCTCTTTCTGTTTTTGTTGCTTGTTAACTGCATACCCTCTCTGTCTCTGAGGGTGTCTGGGCTATTTCTGTGTCCGGTGCTTTTCCTGCTAGCTCCACACTCGGCAATAAGGGGGGAAGTTGCAGAAGGGAGAGTGGGTTGTATGACTGATACCTTAGGTGAGGACTTCACCTGCGGCCGGCTCCGTTCAACCGCAATGATAAATTGCGCCAGCCTTTTGGAGAAGCATATATCCTGCACACACACACACCTTCTACCGCAAACCTGACACGTAACTCCTTCAAACCGGGACAGCTCATCAAGTGCAGCGACGTTTCTTCGCAGTCGCCGCGTTGGCTGGTAACAGTGCGCTCTACCTTCATACCGTGCATCTTCTTTTGATGTAGGGTGAGGCCACTTTTGCTAGCACACTGCCTTCCGCATGTCGGCCACACCAACATGAATGCGTTTGTATGCGGGGAATCAGTGGCACACAATTTTGTGCTTTTGCTGCATTTAAGCTCGACTCCCTCACCTTTGTGAAATGCCTTACATTGTCGGATGAGGGAGTCCCTGCAACTGAGCACTTTTTGGCACACACCACACTGCACCTCGCCTTTCCCCGGGACGTCAACGTTTCCCTCACGGGCACGCTTACGAGGGAATTGCACCAACACCACGGTACCGTCCTCCGTCACTATGCTCTTATGTTTGAATTTCTTGTGTAGTGACAGGGAAGGGCGTGTACCGAAGCTCGCCTCGCACAGGTCACGTTGAAACGGCAGCTTCCGTGTATCCTGAGGGGCTGGCGCTGCTGGGGCGCTAACATCTCCTTGCACTGAGTCCTCGTTCTCTCAGCCCCCTTTTCACGCGGCAACTACCGCTACCTATGCCATGTATTGTTCTAAGGTGGTGTAATAGTCGGCCTGGAACTGCGAATTTGGAGGCACAGATGGTACAATGAAGCACCTGCGGTCTCATCGGGACTCGTGTGCTCGATGGTAGAGGAACGATCGCCACCACTGGAGGGGGCTCCGGGGGGATGTCCACTGCAGGTGTTGCATCGCCGTATTTGATCCTCCGGAGGGCATCAGCTCGCACAAAGCCATGTTTGTTTACCATGTGCGTTACAGCACTCGAGCGGCATTGGTATGTGGAATCACATTCCGTACATTTAGTTGGTTAGGAGGTTCTCTGAAGAGTGCGTGTCGCAATAGGTGGGGCCGTTTGTATTGTTGGCCCTATCTCTGCATGTTGCGGGTTGCACCATCGGCACTGTGGAGGCACACTCGGGTTGATCTTTCGCAACATCCATCCATAGTGTCTTGAAGACCCAACCCGAAAGCGTGCCAGTGCCGTTTCTTCTTCCCTCGTCAGTTCTTCTTTCTTAGGTTTTGTTGGAAAGTGGTTGCCCGTGATACCAAACCTATGAGTGTTCTCATAGACTTCTTCCGACCTAAGCACTCGCTTCGCATAAGCAATGATGTTGGGGATCCATGTGTCTCGCAACTGTGGTAAATCTGCGGCCTTTTTGGCCATTTCGTCACAAACCTCATTCCGTTTCACGCCACAATGGCCAAACACAAATTGCAGTCGGATACGTATCTTCCTTCTCTGAACTTGAAACAGAAGCCTCCATAGTCGTCTTAGAATTGGGTCCGTTACGGCTAGGGGGCCTGTCTGCAGTGCTGTTAACATTGACAGCGAGTCAGAGAAGATGGACAACCTGCTCGTTGTGCTTCTGTATGCCGGAAGCCATTTCAGAAGCCGTTGCAGTCCTATCTCTAATGCTACGCATTCCGCTCTGTAACTGCATGAGAGTTCCCCTGCTCCGGTTTTGGGTGCGCAAATCAGCGTGTTGTTTCTATAGAGCAGGGCAGTTGCTCCGGACTTCTCACCGAGGGACACGGATCCATCAGTCCACAATTCGTAGTGCTCTCGCCGCGGTGGCTCCTTCCCCCTCCGTGCAAAATGCCGTTCAATCCACTTTTCGGAAGCCTCCCTTTTGACATCGTCAGGGTCATCAGCGCACACAGGCTTTATCTGCGTGTGAAATATCGGTCGGCAGCTGTGGCGGAGCGTCGATGTCTCTAGTGGGTGCTCCCGTGGCTCAATGAGGAGGTGGGGGTAGGACCGCATGATGCGGGAATATAGGGCTGTGACTAGGTGTTTGCTGTGATATACTTCCTCAGCACTGCGGCGCAAACATCCGCCTCGTGACTCACACATCAGCATGAACTTCATTCTGCGCACAAGAGTGGTCGTCTTGAGTGGCAGGAGTTTTGCTTCCAGCAGAGAGTCCTCTTTGCGCGTCCCATGCGGTATACCGGCTATGATGCGACTACCCTTGTGTTGCGCTGCTGCAAGTAGGTCCCGACTTCGTTCCGAAGCGTCCCAGTACCATACCTCAATGCCATACATGGTGTGTGCCTGTACGAGTGCTAGATAAAAACCTCTCAGTACTTGTCGTCTTGGCCCCCATGTAGAAGCTGAGATGGCTGCTATCTGCAGTAGTCGGAAGTCCATCTTGCGTCTCGTTTCGGCCGCATGTGTTGCCATCCCCTGCAGACACTGGAATGTTACTCCTAGAAGCATCGGTGTCCTGTCAGCTCCTATTCTTTCGCCGTCCAGTTGTAATGTAAGGAGGTGGCGCTCTATACACCCGAAGAGTGTGCACTTTGTTTTCGCTACGTTGACAGACATGAAGTACTCTTTTGACCACTGTAACACCACGTTTAGGCCGCATTGCAGCGTGTGGTTGATGACATCCCTCTCTGTGTGCCTCGCAAGTAGCGTCAGGTCGTCTGCAAAGAATCCGTGCTGCAGTAACGGCACTTCTGCAAGGCGTTGGCTCAACGAGTTCATGACAATAATGAACATGATTGGGCCAAGGACAGTTCCTTGTGGCACTCCTCGCTCAAATGTTCTGCTTCTGGAGAGCTTCTCCTTGAATCTCACTCTGCCAGCTCGGTTACCCAGAAATGATACGCACCACTTCACAATGTGGGGTGATACCTTCATTCTGTGCATTTCCCTCGCAATTTTGTCGCGGTCTACTGTATCGAATGCCTTCGCGTAGTCGAAGAATACAGCACCCGTACGAGGTTGGTGCGTGGGACGGCAGAGGGCAGCGCGGACGTGCAGGAGTTGTTCGAGCGTTGAGCATCCGGGGCGAAAGCCTGATTGCTGCGGCGTCAGCTGGGACTCAACAGTGTCTCTAGGTCTCGCGGCAATTATGCGCTCCATGACTTTGCAGAGACAGCTCGTGAGCGTCACAAGCCTGTAAGAATCGAGGTCCTCCGCCTTTTTTCCGGCCTTCAGGATGGGGATGATAACACCAGTCTTCCATGCAGGCGGCACGACTCCCTTTCGTAGGCTCTCATTGAATAGCCTCGGAACAACATTCAGCGCTGTTCTACCGAGATGTTGTAGTGAATCGTTGTATAAGCAATCAGGTCCGGCTGCGGATCCACTCGGTAGCAGTTTGATCGATCTTCGTAGTTCAGCCATCGTGGTGGGACTAAACTCACTCGCTGTCGTCTTTATGGGTGTCGGTGGGTGTGAGTCGGGGTGCCTTCTTGCGCGGGACGAGTACAGTTTAATGAACCTCTCAGCTTGACGGTAGTCCGTGATGGCCGCGTTATCAACAAGTACCGCCGGTGTGGTTAGTGGTCGTGGCGGATATACCTTCTTGACAATGTGCCAACTGCAGCGGTCTGACACCGCAAGTCTGGAGCATAGCGTGCTCCATTTCTTCTTTGTGGTACGGTCCAGGATCTGCTTATGCGTGGCTATAAACTTTTCCCTTCGGTGGGAGGGTCCGCATACAGCGATCTATTCATCGAGTTTCGCGAGCTCAGATGTCCAATGTGGTGGCGTTGCTCTGCAGCCACGGGGGACGGAGACCTTCGTCGCAATGCGGATGGCGGAGCTCAATTTCTGTTCCAGGGTGTTGACGTTCTTCTCTCTATTAATTTTCCTGCAGAGCTCGTCAACCTTGAGACGGAAATTCCTCCAGTCAGCTTTTAGCCATGCGTACATGGGTGTTTGAAGCCGCGGGCAACTCAGTGCATCTGTGTCGTCTCCAACGATAACGTCGAAAAATATGTGATGGTGATCGCTATCGGGAGAATACAGCGATGTCCACGTGTACACTGTGCAATTCCTTGACAGCGTCACATCAGGGGTGGACTCCCCGTGGTGGCGCGCGTACCTGGTGCACTCACCAGTGTTGCAGACCAGAAGCTGGTTGTCAATGCATCACTGTGTGAGGGTTTCACCCTTGGTATTTACTGCGCTCGCGCGATCCCATGTCAACGCCTGTGCGTTAGCGTCTGCACCGATGAGCTGGGCACCGTCAGTTGTCAGAAGCGTATCTAGGTCAGTTGCCGTGAAGGTATGTTTTGGTGGGATGTATGCCGACGTGAAAGTCAGCGCCGTTCCACGTGCAGGGTGAATTGTTGCATGAACTTGTTCAATGCGACCAACAACGGCCATACCGGTCTCGACTGGTAGGTCCCCCCTCACTAGTATTGATACACCACCTCCTTTGCAGTTACGAGCTATTCCGTGATATTGGTAGCCAGCAACGCTAAAGCAAGCCGCCTCTCCAGGCGTCATCCTTGTCTCGCTCAACAGACAAAAGGCGATCCGCTCATCAACAAGGGTTTTGTGGAGTGCTAATCTCTTTCCTTGAGATAGCCAGGTGCAGTTTCACTGCATCCCGCGCAACGACGGGCCGGGATTCTCTTCCACATCACCGGACAGCAGCATCTTAGTGCGGATGATACTGCTGATTGCACGCTGGCACGTGCCCAGGGACCGACAAATGAAGAACGGTGTCCCAGCAAGACGCTGCTGATCCCTGTGCTGTATGATGCCGTTGCCGGAGCACAGCAGTGTCCCCCATGAAAGGAACGCTGCTGGCTCTTGGCTTCCCACGATGAGACGGCATACTGGACCATGGCACAATACTGAGATGGCCGAAATCGCATGGTATATTAAAGATATAACCCACCTTCGTGTTATCTTAGAACAATATCAGGCAAAAAGAGGAGGAGACATAGTGCTAAAAAACTATGACTTAAAGAAATCGATAGCTAACTCTAAATGCATAACTCTCTGCATAGAATAGAAAGAGAAAGAATACAATAAAGAAGGATATAGGGGGAAAAAAGGAGAAAAACTGTTTCGTTTTTAAACTCAAAGGAGATGTAAAAAGTGCACGTTCAGCGTGTATGTTGAAAAACAATCAAAAAAACAGAATGCAAAGACGGCAAAACTTTGAATACCACAGGGTGGTATTCTTTTGTAATTAAAGCCCCTTTTTCTCTTGCTGTTTTGCTTCTAGAATAACATTTTTAAGAATTATTGGTAAAAGTTTTTCGCTCAATTTTATGAAATTTGTGAAAATTTCATATATTTAAATTGTTTTTGAAAAACAATGCACAAATTAGTGAACATTTGGAAATTTGTAATTTTAATAAAATGTGTGTGACTGTAGTTTATGTATGTAAAGTTGTAGCGTAAAAGGATATGAAAATAGGGTGCTATTTTATTTTGGATTATTTTGCTTATTACATGGATATTAGCAATAATTTATTGTTTTAATTGTAATAATAATAACGATAGGAGAGTGTTGTAATTGTGTATATACTATTATTATGTGAAGGTTGATGGAGAGTAAGCACTAAGCCAAAAACAGGCACACTTAAAAATGGTGATGGTGTAATGAAAGTAAGGTATTGAGTAGGACAATGAGTCTCATAGGAAGTTGCAGGGAGTGAAAGAGAGGTGTATGAATATTATTAAATGAAATGCAGAAAGAGAAGAAGCGGAGGAGATGTAATATGAACGGTGAAAAATAAAAACATGGGGATGGTCATCATTGTACGAAAGAGCGTGATGGAAGGAACATTCACACACGGATAGAGTGCACTTTTTGTGGAAAAAGAGTTTCCACGGTGTCCGCATAAACGACGGTAGAAAAGGAAGGTTAAAAAACAAAATGTGGAGTGAAATAAAAGAATGCAGGGTAGCAGAATGCAGAAAAAAGACACTGAAGGATGTTGTGCTCTGTTTTTCATATAGAAGTGGAAAGATACTACTAAAAAGATTAAGCTGTCGACTATGATTTTAAATCTAAGGGTGGATTCTAACGTCTATTTGTGAAGAAGTGGAACAAGAAGGATAATAGTGAGAATGTATTGAGAAAGTATGAGGTAATGTTAAAGTCGAGTTCTCATCAGATGGTATAACAAGCACTAACATTTGTGTCACCCAATATAATATTATCAGAATGAAATATTTTAAACTAGGAGTGCTAATATATTACAATGGAAAGAAAACAAAGAACTTTAAAAAACGCGGAAAGTACTTTTAAAAGCCCATAAGTGAGTTGATAGAAGATCTCTACAAAGTAGTGAGAACCAATGACGTCATTCTTCCAATTCCTTGATCGTATACAGGTGACATATTGACGCCATTCAAGGACCGAATAATTTTCATATAGGTAAGAGGTGACTAAGCCTTACTGCAGTGACTAAGGGCACTCAAAAGACTTTACAAATGTAATCAACACCACAATGACCATGTTTAAAGCGTGAAAGGTATATAATCAGGCAGGATTTAAGCACAACCAGGCGAAGAAAATTTTTCTTGACAAGAAGCAGTGCTGCATGGTTATTATGCCGACATACCCTGTATGAATTGTCGCCAAACAGAATCAATAACAAAGCATAAACTTTGAAGTTTCAATGGTAGTTATAAAAATAATATTTTAAAGGCGCAATAAACATAATTTTAAGAAGATAAATTCAATAGATATAGACGGAAGTGGAATGATTTAAAACTGTAAACTTGCGAAAAAAACTGTATTTCGGTTGTTGCCATAAAGGTTCAGGCCCTTTAAAGTGTAAAATATAGTTATTGCATTTACAAAAGAGATTCTACAATTTTCATCGACGGAGGTTGTGGTTCAAAGCCCAAAACACCTAATATTTAAACGATAAAATTTATATGATACGGTTTCTTTACGAAAAGTCTTTAGCAAAGGTAGAATGTGGAAGCAATGTCGGTATGGAGACATCCAAGAGGTTCCCTTTCTATACCACAAACTTCAATATTCATTAGTTTCTCAGCTCACAGAATAACAATGATGAATTTACAACTGGCATTCAGTCTTCTTGAAATTTATATTTCTATTAAAACCCAACCCCCGAAGAAAAACAATGAAGGAAGTTACCGCACGGCAGCTGGTTGTGGGATTGGCCGTACTACTAACTAATGTCCTCCAGCGCACGGAGTCCGCCGCAGGCGACAATGTGGCCGAATACCTTGTTGTCTGTGAACTAAAACGACTAGTAGACGCAGCGGCGGCAATTCCAGACGGACCAACAACGGAAGACATTACCACGCCGCTTGAGGACATAAACTTGCTGAACCTCTCGACAGCGACAAGCAGCTGGTACAACGACAAAGACGGCAAACTGAAGAAAAGCGACGGGAAAATAGACGAAGCGCTTAAGACCGAATGGGACAACCTGAAAAAAAAAATTACAGAAGCCACCGACACAACCGGCAAAAAAATTTACAAGCGTTTGCCGGTCCAAGAATGGCAGCTAACAGCCAACAAAAAATTGGATCGGATAAGCAGGGCCGCGGAAGCTGTCAAAATTAAGCACTCAGCAGCTGTGGAAGCAGCTAAAACAGCTTTTAAAGAAACAAAGGGTCACCTCACTAACGCACTGTACGGCAAAGGCCACAAAGCCTTTGACAAGGCGCCACTGAAAACCTCCCTAACCAACAACTGCGGACACGCCAACGTAGGAGGCGACTACGGCGGCCTAGGACAAGCCCTAGCTTACGACGCGATTTGCATTTGCAGCACAAGCGATGCGAGCGGCAAAACGTGCGGGACGGACGCGAGCACAGCCAGTTTAAGCGACCTGCAAAGCGGCGACAGCGCCAAGCAGGCCTGGGAAAAAGTAGCGACGGCCTGCCCCCAACTCAAGCCGCTACAACAACTGACGCCGCAGCAAATCAGGGGGGCCGTAAGCAAATTTGCCGCGATACTCGGACGCGGCGAACCTAGTGGCACAACAGCAAGCCACAAGAATATTTTCGGCAAAGCCGCCAACGCAGGGACATGCGACATGGCAAACGCCGGGAACAGCTGCGTCAAGTACACCGGCATACTAGATGGCAGAACCAAGCAGATACCGCGGATACAGGAATTTGAGGATGCCGCAACGAAACTTGAGCTAGGATACGCCAAACAAAACGAAATAAAAAGCTACGAGCATCACATACAAATCTTACAAGAACAGGCATGGCAGCAATACATTGGCGCCGAAGAAGAGCTTGAGCTACGTGCAAAAAAAATTATAAACCAACTCCCCAAAACTGACCCCAAGCAGAAACAAGAAGAAGATGAAGCAAAATGCAATAACATAGACAAAGAGCCAGAATGCACAGCCACCCCAAAATGCAAATGGAACGCCGAAGCAAAAGATCCCAAGAAAAAGTGCACATTGAGTGAGGATGCCAAAAAAGAAGCAGAAAAAGCAAACCAAGAAACAGAAGGGAATGATGGAAAGACAAGCATAGATTGCAAAGATAAACAAAAGAAAGATTGAACTGTAAACTGCAAGTGGGATTGAAAATAGTGCAAAGATTCCATTTTTCTCGTCAATCAGAAAAATTCTTTGAGTACGGCTTCTGATTCTGCGAGTTTGGTATTATTATAAGTATTTTTGCTCATTATTATGAAATATATGAAAATTTGCCATTTTGTAAGAATTTTCTTAATTTTATAAAATTTGATATATTTTAACAACTTTTGATAAAAAATTTGCAAAATGTCGAAAAACGTTGAAAATTGTGAAGATTTAAAAAATATTAAACATATGAAATATGTATGATAGTGGCCTATGGGTGTGAAACAATTGGGAGAAAGGTATAAAAAAGAGTGCTATTACAATTTGGTTTATTTTGTATATTTTCTGGATATTGGGAATAATTTAGGTTCAAAATCAAAATAAAAATAATGAAGATAGTTAAAGATGTTACCACGATATTAATAGTAATAATATTATAAGAGTGTTGTGAGTGTGCATATACGAATATTATAAAAAGGGTAGTATTGATGAGTAAATGACTTGCCGAAATGGATGCACTTAAGTCAGTGACAAGGGTGCAAAGCGGGTTAGTGAGGAAAAGAGGGGAAGGGAATATACGCAGTTTTATGCGCAAATATGAGGAGGGTCATGATGATACACAAGGAGATGACAGAGTCGACAATCATAGTTGGAAATAGTCCAGTGTATAAGCCAAATAAACTCGCTAACTTATCCGCAGCGAGGGGAGCAGTATTCAAAAAATGAAGGAAAGCATAGCAGAGAATCAAAAGAATGTGAAAGAGGCCAGTGAAAAAGAAAGTTATACATGATAAACCGATCATGCGCGCATTTTACAAAAAAGCAGATTGATGTAACTGCAGAAATGGTGGAAGAAATAGTAGTAACTGTAGTTTATCTATCTAAGGTGAAAAGATTTTGATAATGAAATACGGTGAATAGGGTAGTTATCACAGGATGTTGGTAAAATTCTTACTATCCTTTGTACACATCGGTGTAACTGGTTACAAAAATTCACATAACAGCGTATAGAATAGAAATATGTATACAAAAAACTGCGGAATGAAAGTAGTTGTGACTCCATAGATGTGCCCGCATCTTACGACTGAAAAAGAAACCGTACACACGTGCTCAACCGTAAGCTGCAGGCACTGAGCATACACCGTTCAATAGCCATATCATAAGTATATCAAGGTATTACTTATGTAAACACCTTTGTGCTGCAAACGACTTCATATTCTCAGGTTTTTATCATTTAGTAAGTATTTCAAAGTTTCCGTTAGTATGGTAATAGTGCTTTCTGAATTATATAAGATGTATCTATGCAGCAGTATGTTGTTTACCTTTTATTTTTATGTGCATCAGTTTGTGTGTGTCACTCTATGGCTTGTTCAATGAAGGTGAATCCATTTCACTAGATATTGTTGAAGATAAGTATATGAAATTTATTTCGCAAGATGTTAGGAGGATTTGGAAAACTGAAGATTATTTGGTTGTAGTTGGAATACCTTCGATAGATAATGATAAAAGGTTCAGAAGAAGGAATTTACAGAGAGACACGTGTTGGAGTTATCCCGAAGTGGCGAGAAAGGTAAATAATTTTACTGGAAAGTTTCTTGTAATATATGCTCTTTCACCTCACACAAATAACAATTGTGAGCTAAGAGAAGTTCTTGGAGAAGAAGGGTATTTATATCAGGATGTTATTATTTTACCCGTGTGCGATGTGAACCCTACAACAGATAAAGAAGTTGGAGATGCGGGTAATTGGGGCTGGGAGGCAGAACTCACTAGGAGTAGAAATACATATTTGTAATTCAAATTTGAAGTTGAAATATTCAAAACAACTAATCCTTATATTATGAAAGCAGATGATGATATTTTTATGAGAGTGCCACTGTATCTAAAATATCTAGAGCTGCTTCCAAGAGAAAAATTGAATATGGGGAGAGCTGTTGGATATCCTAAAGAATTTAGTGATGAAATTACATGGCACACGATAGGTTATGCGTCCACTTTATCTAGGTATGTAGTTATGGCAATTGTTGATTATGAAGCACTGAAAAAATTAATAAAGTCACCAATTAAATTCAGAGATTTCAAAACCTATATCGATTTTAGAGCACTTAATGAAGATATTATAGTTGGAGATGTTATAAGGAGTAAATTGAAATTTGAAAGTTTATTAACAGTGTATATGCAAGATTGTCGTTATGTCATGCATTTACAAAGGCCACTAGATAGATTTTTAGAAAGTAATCCTAACCTTATTGTTTTACACCACATTGCTGAGGATGAGTACATGTGGTTGGTGAGCACACTACCAGCGCTGATCTCGGCACCGTCACAAAATAAAGTCAAAATAAAAGAAATAACAGCGTTTTGGCACGAGTGTAGCTGTTAACAACCAAGGGTCGAGAGCACGGCTAGGTGACCACGCTAATTACTTTTCTGTTTAAGACAAAGTATACCCCAAAGATAAGCTGATTTTTTTAACAACAACATCTGCATATTATATGGACACAATAAAGGTCAACAACACAAGGTTTCACCACAGAGACCGCTGAAATGTACGCAATAATGCTACCAATGACGATTGTGCTTTGGTTAGTGACGAAAACAGAAGGGACAGACATTGTGGGCGGAGCCAACCGCCAGGAACACGCGGCTTTGTGCAAATTCGTGGCGATGGCACCGCGCGAAGTAGAGATACCGACCATACCGGCTATGCCAGAAGACGACCTGGACTACATACACATGGTAAATTTTTCAGCAGCAACAGGATCTTGGCAAGAAATGTTTTACAGCGACAAAGCTGCGAAGAAAACGCACGATAACCCAAAATCAGCGGGCCAGGATGGCAGAGGGTTTGAAGAAAACTGGCCTCGGTGGACAAAGATCGCCGCCAAAAAACTGGAAGCAACGACGGGGGGACAAAAAAACCAGGCGGGCATAATGGAACTAACCGAAGACCAAGAAACTCTAGCCCGGGATCACTTAAAGCACATTAGAACAAGAGCGCACGAGCTGGCGAAAGAATTGCAGAGCATACAACCACCGTCCGACGCACCCAAGGATAACACGGCAAAAGAAACCATAGCAACAGCCGTATACGGAGAAAATGCAAAGCCAGCAAGCAACCCAGACCCATCAAAGGTTTTTACAGGCACAACAACAGGCACAAGGGACTCGGTATGCAAAGCTGCAGGCGGCAACGGCAACCCGGCAACAGCCCTGGAAGCCCTCACATGCGTCTGCTTTAGAGGCACAAACAATGTAGACCCAGCAGTTTGCGTACAGGCGGCCGACGGCGGCACCTGGGAAGCCGCCAGCACATTCGCGACCGGGGTAACGGCAGCGAACCTAGGCAAGCTAGCAAAATCATGTCCGTTTGACGCAGGACAAATAACCGGCACAGAAATACTAGCCGCCATAGCTAACCTCAACGACCTCATACACAAAGACACCAGCAACGCATACCTAGGACAGTTCGCAAGCTCGAAATGTGACGGCAACAAAGCGCAAGGCGTATGCTTAGAGTTCAGCGGCTTCGCAAGCAAGGCACAGCCTATAGTAGAACAACTAACCTGGATACCCCCGCTAAAAAACCTAGCGCTAGGCCTTCAAACACTTGAAAGCAACAAGCAACGCGGATTACAGATAATAGAACAGATCAAAAAACTAAAGAAAGATGCAGTTGTTATTGTAGACTCGGCAAAAGCTACGGCCGCTGCACTTGAGAAAATCAAAGGAGGAACTCAAAAACAGCATACAATAGGGCAGACGACGACCAACTGTAGCACTCACACAACAAACCAGACTTGCATCAAAGCTAACTGCAAATGGGAAGAAAAAGATGGAAAGGGGGAATGCAAATCTAAACCAGGATCGGCAACACCG
Organism: Trypanosoma brucei brucei TREU927; assembly: GCF_000002445.2. NCBI lineage: Eukaryota > Euglenozoa > Kinetoplastea > Trypanosomatida > Trypanosomatidae > Trypanosoma > Trypanosoma brucei. The sequence continues at coordinate 5,134,046 of NT_165288.1, read as the reverse complement.
GAAACAGCAGGAACAGAAGGCACAACAAAAGAGGGGGGAACAACTGCAGCTTGGTGCACAGGGCACAAAGATAAAACCGCTTGTGAAAATGACAAAACAGGCGACAAGCAAAATTGTGCATGGAGAAAGGGTAAGGAGGGTGAAACAGATGAGCCTGAAAAGGAAAAGTGCAGAAATGGTAGTTTTCTAGTAAACAAGAAATTCGCCCTCGGCGTGGCTTCTGCTGCATTTGCGGCCTTGCTTTTCTAAACAAAATTTCCCCCTCTTTTTAAAGTTTTCCTTGCTAAAAATTTTTGCTACTTGAAAACTTCTGATATATTTTAACACCTAAAAATTCATTCGAGAATTTTTTGTTGGTTGTAAAAAAATCTGATTCTGTAAAAAATTGTTTTTCTGGAAACTAAAAAAAATTTTTCTTTTCCTGTTGAATTTTTAACTTTAACTTTTTGTGCAAGTGGTAGAGAGGATAAGTAGGAATTGGGGGTAGTTAGGTTAGTTAGGTTAGTTATGGGGTTAGGTAGGATTAGGCTTAGGATTAGGCTTAGGATTAGGGTTACTTTTTTTCTTTTCTTTTTTCTTTAATTCATTTTTTAAATTCTTTTAATGATGCAGCAGCTGTTGATTGTGCGGACCCTAACCCTCCTCCCCCCCCCCCCACGCACGCCTCCCGCAAACGCACCTTTTTTTAATTTTAATTTTAATTTTTTTCGTGACCTTTTTTTGCTCACTTTTTTTTTGAAAAATTAATTTTTTTTACCACATTTTACAGCACACACTTTCTTTTTTAAACTTTCTTTTAATTTCCTTCGGGCCCCAGTTTAGATTTTTCTTTTAAATTTTTTTTCAGTTTTTTCTATTTTCCGAGTTTTTGTTTTTTTACATTTTTTTACATTTTTTTTACATTTTTTTTGAATTTTTAACGGTTTTTAGCTTACATTTTTTTTACATTCTCTTTTTTTTTTTTGCTTTTTAGTTTTCGACATTTTTCAGATTTTTTTCGTTTTTGATTTTTTTTTGTTACAACCCGGCATCGTTTTTTTTGTCAGCGCCCCTTTTTGTTCGGAGCGGCAAATGCGGTGATTCGGGTTAAGGTGTTTCGGGTTAGGTGGTTAGGGTTAGGGTTATGGTTTTAATTTTCCTTTTGATATTTTTATTAGCAGTGATGCGTGGCGACTTATACCTTTTTCTTAATGATGCAGCGGCTATTTTTTTGCCGCGAACCCTAACCCTTATTCACACCACCGACGTCCGTGCTTTATTTTTTACTTTTATTTTAAGCTGCAATTTACATTTTCGCTCTTGTTGCTTTTTCGAAGCTCAGCTCTTCATTTTATGCTGTGCGCGGCTTTAAAACATTTTTTTTAAAAAAGGGCTGGATCGTGGAATATAGCGCTGCACGTGCCTTTTCTTTTTACGCTGGCACGCGGAAGCTTCGCTGCACGAGACGATTTACTTTTCAAGAGGCGCTAACGATAAAATCTTAACCTTGGAAGCGTCAGAATATGATGTTCGGCAGATAAAGCCAGTCGACATAGCAGCCTGGACCGGTCGTGGTGCAGCACAGCAACACAGCCAAAGAAAGAGGAGGCGGCGAGCAGTTAACTGCAGTGTCAGCAGGGCAATGCAAGCGCAACGCCATGCCCCGAAAAATCCGGCGGCAGCCCCCAAAGATATTAATAAATGTCCCCATAATCACCAATTCCGAAAATACACTGCAAAAACAAAGGGGCAAGCTAACAGTAAAGGAACAAAATAAATGCAAACTAAAAAACACAACTGCAGAAGAATGACAATAAGCTGACTGCGACTATGGCACAAAAACACAGGAATGCAAACCTAAAGCAGGAGCTGGAGATGGAGCTGCATGGAGCAGCGGCTTCAACTGGGTGTGCAAGGCACTAATATCAACCTGATTGTGAAAGTGACAAAACAGGCGAGAAGCAAAATTGTGCATGGAGGAAGTTTAAAGAGGGTGAACCCGAACCCGAAAAAGAAATGTGCCGAAATGGTAGTTTTCTAGTAAACAAGAGATTTGCCCTGAGTATGGCTGCTTTTATCGGTTCGGTAGCATGTTAAGAATTATTGCTCAGTTTTATAAAATTAACGAAATTTTTAAATACTTTAACACTTTTTCATGAAAATGCGAAATTTTGAAAAACTCTAAAATATAAATTTTTTGCTGAAAGTGACATATGGGTTTAAAGAAGTATGGCGATAGGGTAAGAAAATTAGTTATATTTTAATTTTTAAATTTAGTTTATTTTGAATTATTTTATGGATACTAGTTAGAGCTATAATAACGATAGTAATAATAATAATAAAAATGGTAATGATGATGATGATAGGAGAGTGTTGTGAGTGTGTGTATACGAATATATAATAAGAGCAGTAATAGTAATAATAGTGATTGTAATAATAATTCTTATTAAGATAGGAAACTGTTGTGAGTGTGTAAATACGAATATTATTAAGGCAAACGGAGGAATAAAAAGTAAATGATGATGGAATATGCTAAGTTTCAAACATAAACATTCAGATTGGTATCTTCATACACAAGAATATGATGGACGGTATAGTGAGGAAGAGACACTCTGCAGTGTATAGGCCAAATTATCGCGCCAAGCCATGTGCAGTGATAAAGTTCCACGAAGAACCATATATTTTTATGTTTTAGATTTAGAAACAGAGCTGTATGCTTTTTTATGGAAATTCAAAACTTGTTAAAATTCAAATATAATTTTTTATGGAATCTCCTATTTTCCTAATGTTTTTTAAGTTTTCCCTTATTACTCTCTCAAAAAATTTAAGAAAAATTGGATATTAAAATTCCGTACGTTGAGAAATTTACTGTTACCGCTACTACTACATTTAGTGTATTCAAGCTCTGTAACTCCTCAAAAGAACACAACAGAAAATATAAAAAATATAACACATGATATGTATAAGAAAGGAGGAGTATCTGTTTCTGTAATTCAAACTCATGCAATTCAAGGATAGCGTAAACTCATTTTGAGTGCCAAACTAAGCCATGTTAAAATTATTACAATTTCGATAAGAAGTTTGTATAGCTAAGTTAAAATACCTAAGTGAATTTTGGAATTTTTAGAAAGACATAATTCAATTGATGAGGATATTGTAATAACTGTTGACGGAGCTGATGGTATTGTTTGTGATCGTCATAAATATGAAAAGTCTGTACAATATTTTATACAAAATACTGCTGAAATAAAGACAAGTTTAGAGAAGAGGATATTCATAAAGAGGATATAGAGAAATGCTACTGTTTTTGATCTTTATTATAAAAAAGGGAAAGAGAAGAAGCTACCTCATTTATTAAAATCACATCCTAGTGGAAAAACTTTTCTTAGTAAAAGTGGTAGCTTAATAGCGAGAGTATTTTCAAAACTTTACTAATTTGGAGTGTGATTGAGGAAGAAGCTGTTGGACAGAGATTTGTTTTGAAGAGAGGAATGATTGGATTGGATTATGATAAGAGTTTTTTTCTATTCCAACTAGTGGAGAGTTTGGAGAAGCCCCATTCATTCATTTTCTTTTGGTCAGCCAATTGCATGGGAAGAGAAAGCAAGACTGATTATGAAAAATCTTACTTGGAATAATGAATTTCTAGTGTAAAGTCAAAGGTTGAAAACGGCAAAGCCACTAACAACATTTTTTTAATACGTTGAAAAAGTGAGCGTAAGGTATAATTTTTTTTGTAGCAATATACTGTAAAAGGTGCTCTGTTCGTACCTGAAAAATAGAGAGAAAGCCACAAGAAAGTGTGAATACAGTCATTGGAAACAGAGAATTCCTGATTTTCATTATTAACAAAAGTGAGTTGTTTAAACGCACACAGCCTCCAACGGGAGTCAGTCGTGTCTTATTCCAATTTCACTGTGCTTCAAAGGCAAGGCAGTCAAGCTGCAAGTTTAAAAGAAAGATTCAAAACTGCGCAATGCCACAGATCTCAAGGTGTTCAAGGCACCAATTAACCATAGCAGTGTTGTCGCTAGTCTTGTCGAATTTAGCAGAAGCCGCAACTTCGAACGGCGTAAACGCACCGGCGTACGCAACTTTGTGTGACATTTACAATCTTAAGCATGCTAAACCACAGACACTATGGACAAGGCAGTTTGATAACGCAGATGATTTAATAACTGCCATTTACAATCTGAACATCAGTACCGCAAGTGATACGTGGTTAGAACACAAAGACGGAGAATTCGCAGGAGTCTCAGACGGCAGCGAGCGTGCTACCAAATTAGCAAACTGGGTTAAACGAGTCAAAGAGGCGACGGAGCAGGGTGCGGCACCGGGAAAGCTGGGCCCGTACGCCAAGATAGCCAACAATGCATACAAAGCCCTGGCGAACAGACAGATTCACGACTTGTATAACATAGCACAAACCAAAAAAGCAGCCTTCGAAGCCGCCAGCAAAGAAGTATCAACGGCGGCAGCGAGAGCAGAAAGGAAGATCCTCGACACGATATACGGCGAAGGCAAGGACAAATTCGAAGCTGCAACTTTCAATAGCACAAAAGAAAACATGTGCGGCAACGGCCACAGCGGCCACAATAACGTCGGTTACAGCATACTAAATGACATGATCTGCCTTTGCACTGCGGACGCAACCGACACCGACAAAGCATGCGGCGAAAAAGGCATGGGAACAGTGACAGCCGACACCACCGGAGCCGACACCGCAGCAGCAGCCCTCGAAACAGCATGCACCAAGAAAGAAGCGAAGCAAGAGCTATCAGAAGCCCTCATCCAAGCAAAACTAGCGACGTTTTTCTCGCACATCGGCAGTTTACCAAGCAGCCACAGCAATGCAGCCGTCAGATTTGTCCTCGGCGAGGCTCAAAGTACCGGATGCCAGGGATCATCGAACGCACAGTGCGTAAACTACAAACTGCAATTACAAAACGGCGGCAACGGCATTCCATGGGTCAACCACCTGGAAGTGGCGGCCGCGATTTTAAGACGAGCAGCAATTGCATACGCCGAAGCGGGGAAAATCAATGCCGAGCTAGCAACTCTGAAAGAGCAGGCCACCAGCTTACGCAATGCAGCAGTCATAGGCATTGCTCTGCCTGATGGGACCGCGGCAGCGGAACGACTCAATGAGCACAAAGAACTTAGTGAAAGTGCAGAACAAGCTTGTAACAAACTAAATAGTGAACAAAAGTGCAATGCTGATCCGAAATGTAGTTATGAAATAGAAAGCGATGGCACCAAAAAGTGCAAATATAATGCGACAAAAGCGGAAAAAAGTGGAGTTTCGTTGCCACAAACTCAAACAGGAGGGGCAGAAACAGCAACAGATAAATGCAAAGGGAAAGGAGAGAAAGATTGCAAGGCTCCGGATTGTAAGTAGGAAGGAAACAAATGCAAGGATTCCATTTTCCCTTTCAATAAGAATTTTTCTCTGATTTCTTATTCCATTAGGAGTTTGATGACATTTTAGTATTTTAATAATATTTGCTCAATTTTATGAAACTTATGAAATTTTATGAAATTTCCCTATTTGTAAAAATACACAAATTAGTGAATGTATGAGGAATATTTAAAAAATGAAATTTTGTAAAATATGCATGATAGTAGGTTTTGTTGCAAATTAGTATGGTGATAGGGTTTGAAATATGAATGAAATTATGAAATTTGATTTTTTGTTTCTTTAATGTATATTGGTTAGGTTAATAATAATAATAATAATAATAATAATAATAATAATAATAATAATAATAATAATAATAATAATAATAATAATAATAATAATAATAATAATAATAATAATAATAATAATAATAATAATAATAATAATAATAATAATAATAATAATAATAATAATAATTGGAGAGGGTTGTGAGTGTGTATATACGAATATTATAATAAGAGTAGTGGTGGCTACTGTACGAAAGGCAAAAATAGAAGTATTTTAAACGACGGCGGAGATTAAATGATATTATTTAAGTGAGTGGTAGGGAGAGTAGGAGGAATATAATCAGTGAAAACACAGAAAGGGAAAACTGGAAGGAGATGTAACATGTTCAATTTTAAAAACAAGCATGACAATGAGCATCATCATACACTTAGATAATAATGGGGAAAATAGTGAAGGAAAATTGCAGTAGAGAGGCCAAAACAAGTCAAAAATCATCAACAAAAGAGGTAATAAAAGATGAAAGAGAATGAAAGATCATATTTAATGCAGGGCCAAAAGTCGAAGCACACCACAGAATAAAATATAGGAAAAAGAATTTGCGCTCAAAAGCTAGCACAGATATGGATAGACGCTTAAGTGCAGATGGTAGCAACTGTGTTTTTTAATCTGGGGCAGTTCTTTATTTTAAGCGGAAAGGTTGTGGCGTGGTTTTCACCTCCACGCCATGTTATTTTTGGTAAAATGGAGAAAAGGATAACGGCAATTTGCAAAATGTGGGTGAGTTCAGGTCAGCGTTTGTAAAAAAATATGAAACTAAAATACAAAAACAGAATAAGACAACAGTTAGAGCAAATTAGCAACAAAATTAAACCTCCCCTCATCACACCTCGTTTAAAGCTGGAAACCGTAGACCCTTTTACTCAAACATGGCAGCAGTAAACGAACGACACCGCAACGTGGTAAGATTCTTAACGTCCCTCACGATATTATTGGCAGTACCGACGGCGGTAAAAGGAGGTAGTCCAGCAGACAGCGCGGCAAAAGCTGTCACCGACATTTGCTCAAAGGTCCAATACATTCTTAACATTGCGGCGACGTTGGAAAATAGGGTAACAACAGCAGAAGAAAACCTAAAAAAACTAACTGACAACCAACAGATGCTTTCGCTGGCGACAGCGGCAAGCTGGCAAGGGCCCAAATACGCAGTGTATGCTGCATTAACAGCACTGGCGACAGTGCGGACGCTAACGGCTGCAGCTGCACTGAAGACAACAAGAGCACGCCGGGAAAGAGCAGCAGAAACAATACGCAAAAGGGTCCACCAACTGCAGGCGGTGCAAGCAGTAACCGCAGCACAGCCACCGGTATGGAGGGTTTCGAGGTACCGGTTTCGCAAGCGCGGCTGGGACGTACGGAGGGTCAACTGAAGTCTGTACGTTAACGACACCAGAAAAAGCTGGTGACAACACCGCTTGCGCGGCGGAGCTGCAAAACAAACAGGACCTCGCAAATGCCGTGGTAAAAATGGAAACCGAAACAACGATCAAAGTGGCCAAGGATGTAATTTTCCGCCGCCGGGACAAAACGCTCAAAGAAGAAGCAAAAGGGACACCAACAACAGCCAGCGGATAAAAAACAAACGACGGCAGGTGCGGCATAACCGGCGCCACAAGCAGCTATGCATCCAACGGCCTAAACGCTTTCCTCAGCTTCACAACAGCGGCGGACACAGATCTCGTAAACCAAGATGTCAAACGAAATTCGGAAGCGGGGGACGACTGCGGCGGGGAACCAACCGACACCACGGCACTCACCGTCAACAAGGCCCGCCTCGCTTATACGGTCTGTAAAGCACGGGGCATCAAGATCCACTCGCCAAAACAAGTCACTAAAGAAACGATTGCAAGTCTAAGCAAAGACCCTCAAATGCAAAGAATTACGGCAATTTTACTGGAAACCCAAGCTGTAAACAAAGAAGTGGACATAACCGAAGCCAACACACTCGCCATTCTAAAGCAAGCTTACGGCAGCAGCAAAGACTCTCTAGAACAGAACTTTGTAAACCCCTAAGCGAAGGAAGCACAGCAATAAAAATAGGGGACCAAGAAGCCACAGGGCCGATTTCCGAACTCTCCAAAGAAAAAAACTTCGCGCACACTCTGGCCTTCTTTACTGCAAGAATTCATAGAAGCCCTGCCACAGCATAAAACAAGCAAAAGCAGCTACAACCAGGGGTGACAGACGTTTGCAAAGGTGAAGCCGAGAAAGAGAAGTGCAACAACACCCCAGGGTGCAAATATAATGAAAAAGATAGCAAATTCGAAGGTAACACATCAAAAGCCACAACAGCAGGAGAGTCCACTTCAAAGTGCTCCGAAAAGAAAACTGAAGGGGAGTGCAAAGATGGCTGCAAATGGGAGGGCACAGGCGAAAATAAAAAGTGCGTAGTGGATCCAAATTACACACCAAGACAAGAAGATGCAGCAAATCGAGGTGGAAAAAATACAAATACCACAAGAATAAATGCTGTTGTGATTAAGGAACCTCTTTGGTCTGCATTTTTTCTTCTATAATTAAGTTTTTAAAAATGTTTTTTGTTCAATTTCATGAAAACTTCTTGTAACATTTGCTACAATCTTCTTAAAATTAATATATTTTGAGATTTCTGTGGTGAATATGAAAAAAATAGATACATTCTTAAGAATTTGAAATATAAATGTTTTGCATAATAGTGATCTATAAATATAAATTATTAGTGTGAGAGGGCGTGAAAAATGAATGCTATTCTAATTCGGTTTATTTACTATTCCGTTTATTTCATGGGTATTGTTAGGGTTATAATAATAATAATAATAATAATGATAGGAGAGAGTGTTGTGAGTGTGTATATACGAATATTATAATAGTCGTAATTAAAACCCAGTAGACTGACAAGATAGAATCACTTAAAGCAATGACAAGGTGAAATAAGAGTAAGTGAGTGGGTGAGAAAGGGAGTGGGAGAGAACTAGAAATAATATGAAAGGAAGTGCGGATAGACGAATAAAAAGAGAAGGTAGGATTTCTTAATTTCAAGCACAAAGAAGATGTGTGGAACATCATACACGACAATACTATGAATAGGTATATGAGAAAGAGACAGAATGCAGTGTACAACTAAACTGTATTAGCTAAGCCATTTTCTGATAGAACAACAGAGTATAGAAAATTCGAAACATAACGAGGAACAAAATGACAGAATACACGGTATCGCAGCAAAGAAAAAGTAATAAATTAGGAAGACGGAAAGTATCCGGTGTTGCTACGTGTTTCGTTTAAAAATTTTTAGACTAGAAGCAGCTTTATTGACTGGGACTGTAATTTTTAACGTGATTGAGAATCCTAATATCCAACTGTGATTAAGAAGCTGAGGAAGAAAAGAAAAAGAGGAGGGAATTTTTAAGTGAAAATTAATATCAAATTTTTCTTCTCAGATGTAATACTAACAGACAAAGTTTTTTGGATATAATATAATAATATCAGGAGATTATTTTAATACTAAGACAAGTATTTGTGTACCTCAGGAAGAAAAATTAGTATAAACACACGGAAACTTCTTAAAATAGCACATATACTAATTTTTGTAAAGTCTTTATTAAGTAGAGAGAAGTAGTGGCTGGTCCCTCAAAATTATTATCTTGCATAGAGATACCGTACAACCTACAAGTAGTGACAAGTCACTAACTATTAGGAGAAAGACAGGTAATTGTTCAATGGAAACAATAAAGAAGTCTAAATAGACGAAAAACGTGAAAGCTGACTCTAAATTACCAATACTCAAGCGCCAAAATACATCTGGATGTAATGCTGAGCAGCAGTAATATGCCAATCGTGAACACGGGTAAAAACGGACAAACTTGTTTATTTCAACTCAAAGTCTAGTATGCAAGTTAGCGACATATGGAATCTATTTGAATCCATAAATGAAAAGTGTTTTATATAAATATGTTTAATGGTATAGGTTGGAATAAATGTTGCGTTTTATTCGGCAGTAGTGCGTGCTTTTTTACAAGTTTGTTAAAACACTCAGAAAAACCGTAAACCAAATAAAACTTTAACGGGAGGAAGCAAGAAACAGCGGCAGTAAGTGAAAGAAAAGCAGACTCCAAAAGAGTTGCAACAAAATTTAACAATCTGATGCACAAAGGGAATTAGGAGGTGATTGCTGTTCATGGGTATCCCCCAACAGTTCAGCGCAGTCTAATAACTGAAAAACTGTAAAACCGTGGCTGTACTAAAGGTGAAAAAGTTCAGCAACAAATGCAGCGAAGGTCGTTGTATAATAAAGCAAATACCAACTAAACTTGACAAGACAACTGAATTAGCTGAAACACACTATTTAACCCCGAAAACATTCTCGCAAGTACCCGAGTGATGGTGACACACAAAGCCATAAACAAAAACAACATACTCCCCCCATAGCCCCTATCAATCGGTTATTTTTAAACCACAACCAAAGAAATAAAACAACAAGACCAGAAACTCTTAAATGCAAAAAGCGGCGATCTTGGCTATAGCGTTTTTCGTACCGACTGACACACTGTCAAGACAAGCAGCCGCTGTAGATGCGGGCGAAAACGCCGTGTTCGGAGCGCTACTTTGCCCCTCCCTCCGACTAGGCGATGCACCTGTAACATTCAGACCAGCCCTCGCTGACGCCCCGAAGCCGCCACTAGAACTCTACAAATTAAACATGTCACTAGCGGACCCAGCCTGGCGGAAACTTTTCACACCACAAGGCGAAGGAGCGGCCAAAAAACCAAAAGCCAAACCAAGCGAAAGTTTCCCGGTTGAGTGGACAGACAAAGGGCAAGTCTGGGCCGACGCAGAAAAGGTACTGCAGGAAAATGGAGCAGAAAAAAATCTCATGGATCGCCTCGGCCTTCAACACGTTACCGAAGCGACCAAAGGCCAAATACGGGCGGCAGTTGCAGCGTACACAGAAACGGCTTTTGAAATCTACTCAAACTTTTAAAAAGCCAATAACAAGGCCCCAGACGAAGACGGCAAAATTAAAGGTGAACTTTTAACAGCGCTATATGGCGGTTCAGAAGACTATGACGACACGGCAGAGGGTAACAAACTGTAAACGGGGAGCAAAGCAGGCTACAGAACGGTGTGCGGCTGTGGTGCTGCGACCAATCCCACATTAACTGTATCAGCAACTTTCGCATGAGTGTGAGGAGTAGCGAACACCAAAAGTTCTGTCCACCCCTGCGGCGCCGACACGACGACGCAACCTAAATGGCAGGCGGGCGGCATAGTTTCAACGGTAAACTGGAAAAACGTCCGGATAGCATGCCCGGTTATAAAAAACGCACCAGTAACAGCGGCAAGAATCGAGACAGCACTAGATTCAGCAAAAACTGCAATAACTGTGAAAGGAACGGACGCCTATATTGGACCATATAACAGCACTGGTTGCAACGGCAATGCCAACGCCGCCTGCGTAAAAATTGCGACTGCGGCCAGAGACAGCAAACTAACAAAAGACAAAGTAAAATGGATCGAGAAGCTAAGTGCAGTAGTGATTCAACTGAGGAGTCGTAGCGAATACAATCAGAAAGCTACAGTCACCACAGAAAAATTGACAAAACTTACAAACCTAGATGAAGCACAGGCCAAGCTGTCGAAACTGATCCCCAGTGTCCCAACCCCAACCAACACCGCGAGCGGAGACAAAAATTCAGAGGCTAAAAAGGCGCAGACAAACTGCGAAGCAATACAAACGGCAGCAGCATGTAAACAAGCAAATCCAACCTGCGAATGGAAAGGACCTGATGACAAGGATGGAAAACACTGCAAATTGAATACGACAGCAGAAGAACAACCAACTCAAACAGGGGAAGCAGGAAAGACACAAACTTCTTCAGGTAGAAAGGTAAACAACAGAAAAAATACACTGAAAACTGCAAATGGGGTGATAGCAAGTGTAAAGATTCCAGTTTCCTTGTAAATAACAAAATTGGCTCTGAGTATGGCTGCTACTTTTTGTGAGTTCGATGGCATTCTGAGAATTCTAAAAGATTTTATCTAAATTTTATGAGATTTGCTATTGTAAAAAATTTTTATAAAATTAATAAAATGTGCTATATATTTTAGCACTTATTGATGAATATGTACAATTTTAAAAATTATAAAATTTTATGAAAATCTGTATGAAAGTGAAATATGGGTGTAAAGTAGTATGGCGACGGGGCATGGAAAATGAGTCCTATTCTAATTTTATGCCTTGGTTATTTATTTTTTAATGGAAATTTGTTAAAGTTATGATAATAATGATAAAAGAGTGTGTCGTGAGTGTGTATATACAAATAGTATAATGAGAGTTGTGGTTAAAACCAAATGCGTTGGTAAAATTAAGCAGTGAAAACAATAGCAAGGGTACAAATGGAGTAAGTGAATGAGAGGGGGTATAGTAAATAAGGAATATTACATGTGCTAACGGTTAAAGAGAAAATAAGAGAGAAGACGATTGAATACGCGTGAATTTAAACACGATAATAGTGTAGACAACCATGATATAATGTAGTTAATGAAATTGTAGTGCTGTATAAACGGAGTGCAGCTTGTAAACCAGGTAATGGCGCCGAGTCATCCTCAAAAAATAGTAAAAATACATAACAAAAGGAAAAAATTGAGGGAAACAACTGGTACACGGCAAAGAAGACAACAAGAAAAATGGTTGCTCAAGAAGAGAGGATTGTGTCCTATATTTCAAAAAGAAAAGGGTAGAGGCTACGGCTGAAATGATTGTTGAATCCGTGGTTATTAGCCTTATGTTGAATTCAAGTTGGAAGTGGAACGTCAACGACAGTAACAAGTGATTAATAGAGTGTACAGGGATTTTTACTTAATAGACAGAATGAAAAGGAAAAAATGGAAAGGGGGAGAGGGTGTTGGGTTAAAATTTATGGTTATTTTTAAAATGTTGTCATTGTAACACTGCAACTACGGCACTATAACAGTTCAACGCCAGCCAACATCAGGGAAATACTAAATGGAACGACTACCAGCTTAAATGTCCAGAATGACCAACCATCATAACAGCAGTGCAATGCGACGCAGTATAATTGTTGCCAGCGCAACTTCCACACTGTCACCTGCTGAAGATTAAACGCAAGGACCTAAAGGGCAAATAAGACGTTAAGCAGAAGAAAATAACAGGGTAGACATAGGTAGCGAAACGGATGTATACTCGCCAAAAGGCAGAAGCCCCAATCGCAATAATTGTGGCATTGCTTATAAGGTCGCAAGGGATAGTTGATGCGAGTGACAAGGCAGTAACAGCGGCGTCCACAACATGCAAGTAAATAGAATACAACAACAAGATAATAGATCACTTCGAAAGCATGCTTAGTGCAGCAACAGGAGACACACAAGCTCTGAGGAAAGAGGCGCTTGTCTATCAACTCGCAGCCGCACGAGCAAGTCAACCAGAAACCGCGCTAACGTACACAGCGCTGCACGCCCTAACGACAAGCAGGCTCCAGAAACAAGAAAGCGACATAAGCAAGGAAGAAAACAGAATAAGGACTTTAATAGACAAGCTGAGGTGCCGGAACGCTAATCTGAAACTCCTACTATACAGGACGCCAACACAACCACTCAAGGTAACGGCAACCGCCTACGCCAACCCAAGCAACAAGTGGCTGGGAGCCAGCGACACTCTCCAGTGCACTTTAACAGCAGCAGCCGAAGCAGCTGCAAATGACCCATGCAAGGGATTAGCAGAAACACCAGACATACAGCAGAATGCGGCAGCGGAATTCACTGCAGCTCAGGAATTTCCATTCACAGCCGATGACGAGTTTAAAGCACCAGCTGTAACTTCAGTAGTGCGCGGAATCGGCGACGTCGCCAGCGCAGCAAAAGCACTAACGGACGGCCCAGCATGTGCGGAGAACGCCAACTCGATGGGGAGCAAAACAACAGGTGCGGGAATCCAAACACAAACGCTAGCGGAACTAAAACAACCGCAAAAGACACCGGTAGTAAAAGCAAAGGGAACTGACCACAATTGTAAGGAAAAAGAGGATGAATACCCCTGGGGTTTCGTAGGGGCAGGCGAACTAGGGGGTCTGCTATGTGCGGCCAGACAAGTAACAATACCAACACAACAAGCCCCAAGCAGACAAACAGGGAAACAGCTAGCACAAGACCCAGCTATGGTAAAAATAGCAAATACCCTTACAGGCACAACACCAGCAGCAGAGGCAGGCACCGAGACCAAAGCAAAAGCAGCAAAACACATATTAGAGGACACCGACTCGACAATCCAAAAAAAATTCATTGACCCACTAGCAGAGATCACGATTGGCTTCAAGTTAGGTGATGCAACGGTGGAGGGAAACCTTAAAGATCTTGCAACTGGCGGCGACGCCGTAGCGACATTGACTTATTTGCAGCATCAGAAAACCCTAATCAGCAAGAGCAAACCGGAAATAAATGCCGGCCAGAAAACCTTGTCATCTGTCTGCAGCAGCAAAAGCAATCTAGCTGACTGCAGCAAAGACGATAAATGTGAATGGAAAGGCACAGAAAAAAAGGAAAGTGCGAGGCTAAAGATACGGAAGGGGGTGTGAAAGTGGAGAATGAAGAAAAATCTACAAACACCACAGGAAGAAATTCTTTTCCAGTTAAGGCTTCTCTCTTTCTTGCATTTTTGCTTCTAGCACAACAATTTTAGAAATATTGGTAAAATGGTTTTGCTCAATTTTATGAAATATTATAAAATGTATGATATTTTTTGTTACCAGATATTTTTTTAATTTTTTAAAGTTGGACATATTTTTAAAACGTTTGTTAACCCTTCGCTAAATGTGCGAATTTTTAAAAGCTCCAAAATATGAAATTGTGATACGACAGTGGCATACTACTTTAAAGTAGTATGGTGATAGAGCATGAAATATTGTGCTATCCAATTTTGTTTATTATGTTTATTTTTCTTATTTTTTTATATTAGTTAGGCTTGTAATAATGATAATAATGATAATGATAATAATAGGAGTATGTTGTGAGTGTATATATACTGATACCATAATAAGAGTAATAATAGAGACTAAATTAACATATAAAAATAAAGCACTCGAAGTAGTGGCAAGGATACAATGGGAGTAAGTAAGCGAAAAAGAGAGGGAGATGGAGTATGTGCACTTTCAAAAAGAAACATAACGACGCGCTGCCTCACGGGCAAGAAGATAGAGAAGAGGGTGATGAAGAGGGCCAAACAAATGCACGGGAAAATGAAGCCTCAATACTTAATACAAAAAAGCAGTATAAGTGTAAGACACTTAAGAGTTTCACTTCGAGTCCGCTTCCAAGAAATCCTGGAAGGACGCATTATTTCACTTTTGTTCTTAATAACTGATATAGAGCAATCTATTACAGATACTTCATCTGTAAAAGACTTACATTTTGTTCACAAGTACAACACTTATCAGAGTTTATCGCTCTGAAGAAGAAACAAAAAAAGAACCAAATTTAGAAGTGTTAGGAGAAAGAAAAATAATGCATCAAACCTGCAACATAAAAGTAGAAATAAAAGCGTTTCATCATCAGATAGTTTAGAGACACTTAGTGTTGGTGAAAAAACAAGCAGCCAAATTAGTAAAGTTATTACGAAGAAGAAAGCTTTTCGTTTTTTTTAGAACTAAGTTAACCACTTGCTTTTTAAAACCGCACCTTAAATGGAAAATTTAGTGTATTGACAATGAGGTGTTTAAAAGAGTGCAATTAAGTTCATTTTAACAAATACAAAGTATTAAAAATATTAGTTCATATAATTATTTCACATTACTAACAGATTTCGATACCTTTAAACTAAAAAGAAAGCAATATGTACTAGACAAACGTAGAAATGCATTGTAAAAATTGAAGAAGTAAAAGTCTGCATTTTTCAATTGCAATTAGTCCATAGGAAAAAAGTGGAACTTAGTCCTTCTCAATGCTCAAAATGTACGCAAACAAACAGAAGAATAAAATACATAGAATACGGGGCTAAGCTCGCTGCGCGCCAAGGAACTAAGATTGAAAAATAACTTAGGGTTCCTGTGTGGGGCCCTCATGACAAACTCCAAAGACAGTTTTAGTTCACCCAGAAAAGTATGCAACTGCAGTGAAAACCAAGACCGTGGCTTTAAATCTACTGGCAGGTCCTAGTGTTCGTCACAAAGCATCATAACAAAGGTTTCCAAGGTTCATATACGTCTTTTAGAGCCGATGGAGGAGGGAAAAGAAACGGAGGCGATTTGGGCATATGCAAAAAAATGGATGACAAGCGGTGTCTGTGCGGCGTCGTTAATACAAATGGAAAGAACACGCTTTAAGCAGTCAAGGCAGCAAGCACGTCTCACAAAGCTACAGTACACAGAAACGGAGACGTGTACACTGGATACAGGGGCCACAGAGGCCGCGTATGTGCAACCGCGAGCTGATGGGTTCACCACAACCGCTGGCCCCAACTTGCATCCAACGTGTTCAATGTAGTGGAGCATTTCGGCTAGCTATAAGCAAACACTTTTTCCCAAAGGAAACCTGGAGACGCGGCAGAGGCAGCGGTATCAGTATTTAAAGTAGGGACGACAACTGAAATCTGTTTGAAATACCAAGACCGAGAAACTCTAGCCCTCGCCATAGTCTTCTCTCATCGACAACAATTAACCAAAGACATGCTCAGGAAAGTAGCCACAATAATCGAAATTTTAGCCCCCACAGCGGACAAATCAGCGGCAGCGGCCAATGACAATGCCATAGTTTTCGATGCTCTTTCAGCAGTAATTAGTATAGCGTCTTCTCCGCCTGACGTCGACACGGAGGAAAAAGGTGAAAGCGTCCCAGCGATCCTAGAAATTATAAAACAGCTCAATCTTTCGGTGGCGCCAGAAAGCTTCTACAAACTTTCTTTCGAGCAAAAACCAGACGAAGCTCAGGAATCAAAACACTGGAAGGGCAACAGAGACACGTGGGAAAAAAATAAAAAATTAATCGACAAGGGCGACACGGTGATCGACGAAGTAAAGCTAATGCACCCCGGGCCAAGCCATGAAAGGAACGTCGCAGCGACGATTATAAACCGGACACTAGAGCTGGCACTTGAAAAGCAGAAAGAACTCAAACCTAAAATAACGGCCACAGCAATAAAAGATCTCCAAAACAAAGTGCTGTTTGGCGAGAGCGGAGCACTAACAAGTGACGCTGACAAGCCATTCCCATCAACTGGAGATTCAGCATGCGGGGGCAGCAACCCGACTAGCCAAAACTCAGGCGCCAGCCTCGCAGCCGACTTCGTCTGTCTCTGTGCAGCAAACGGCGGCAATGGGGAAGAGTGCACGGGGGCAAACGTGGGGGCGAGCGTTCAGTACACAAACCCAAACGCCGCGGCGACAGCGTACGGCAAGCTGCTAGAAAAGTGCCCAAAGGCAAAAGGAGTAAAATTCAACGCAGCAGCGGCTGCAGCGGCCAGGGCAACATTTCTAGCAGCCCTGAAGAAGAATGGCAAAAACACACAAGCCGAAGGTAACATACTAGGTGCAGAGGACAGCAAACAATGCAACGGCGGCGCCCAAGGTCTCTGCGTCTATTACAAACCCACACCAGCGGACGGGCACACACCTATACCGTGGCTCGAAGCGCTCGAAACAGCAGAACAGAAGGTGGAAGAAGCCAAAACAAACGCTCTTGCTAATGGAGAAATTTATAGGGCAGTTGTAAACCTCAAACAAACAGCACTGTCAGCGTATCTGCGGGCAATTTCAGGAGATGCACCGTTGCCGGTGGACAGCGCCCAAACAGCAAAACCGTCAGGTTCAGAAACGGAAAAATGCGACAAGCTCAAAAAAAAGAAGGACTGTGAAGAAAATGGTTGCCAATGGGAAGGAAAAGAATGCAAAGAGTCCAGTTTTGCTCCAAATAAGAAATTTTTTATTTTTGCTATTCCTTTTGTGAGTTAGGTAGCATTATAAGGATTAATGTATTTTGAATATTTTTTCTCAATTTTGTAAATTTATTAAATTTGGTAAAATTTGATGTATTTTAACACGTTTGTAAAACCTTTTCGATTATTTGAAAATAATGAAAAAAATGAAAAAAGTGAAAAAATAGTAGATGTATATGATAGTGACCTGTTGTTGTAATGTAATATGGTTAGGGAGTATTGAGAATGCTCTCCGTGTGTTTTGCACACCATCTACACTCCAGTTTGTTAACTGTTCTTATGATCACCCTATGTAACCATCCAAAATGTTTTGGAGTCCCTGTTCTAAATTGAGCTAACATTGACTCAACTTCACAATCTAGCTCCTTATTTTTTTGTTTTTGTTGTATATGGTTTAGTAAAACGCTGCGGTGTGTGCTTAGGTCTCAGCCTTCCGCAAAGTCACATTGTGCTTAATTACATAACTGGCGCGTTATACCTGTGACAATGTTGGTGATCTGTGAACTACAAATTGACGGCATGTGGTTTCCTTTGTTTGCGAGCTCGTCCAATTTAACATTTCTCGGGATACCGCAATATGAAAATACAAACTGAAACGACATGTCTACTCGAAGTTTCATGAAGTGTATGATCAGATTCTATATGCGCCAGAATATGGAATCCGTCACTACCTCAGAACCTTTTTTTAGTGCCATTAATAAACATAACAAGTCTGTAAATATTGCCACTTTCGGTTTTTACTCTCGTTGATCTTTGTTACTGACTTAAGCTTCATAAGTCTTGCCTCCATGGCTACACACTATGCTCTGTAGCTGCACGCTAACCTTCCTGCCCCTTTCTTCACTTTTTCCGCTTTACCTTGTCTAGAGTATATTTTCGCACCGGCACCAGATGATTCGTTCAGTATCACCAACTGACCCGTCCACACTTGATGATCGTAGTCTGAATCTATCTACTCTTTGCAATGTGTGTTAATTTTTCTTTCTGCCAGAAGCGTCAGAATGAAGACCACCTGATGTTATGGTGTTGACGTAAGGTCTCCTCACTAGTTACAATACGCTTGCCGTGTGTGGTTTCTCAGGTCTGTCTACTTCCACATACAGGTGCGACACACTATGCAGTTGCGTGTATAGGATGACCGGGTGGGAACATTTTTTCCACTGTATTGGCTAATCCCTTACCGTTTGCCTTCCTTGTTAAATGGTATTCTATTGCTTGTCTGTGAGCAATATTATCTATCGTGTGAAAACGGGCCTCATTCACAATATCTTCCCGATTCACATACTTTGGAATCCCCGCGATGACATGTGACGCCTGCGCTTGTACTTGTTCAAGGTTCTCCTTTTCTGAAGGAGAAGCATTGAATCATCATACTGCGATACCATAGCATAACATCGCCTGGAATAAGGCTAATTAAGATGCTCAGACGCCGTTTTTACTCGCCCCCATTCATGTGATACAACAACACTTAGTTTCATTAATCTCATATTTGCTTTTGTTTGTAGGGTGTGAGTATGTTTGATTACATTTTTGTGTGGCTGCATTATCATTTAAAGGGGTCTGGGATTTCTCGTCTAATTTAACCTGTACTGTCCCAGCTTTAGGTTTAATGAGTCTCTTTCTCTCACCACAAAGAACGTATACCACCATCTTTCTGCATACACCTCCACATAGTGCTTCGCTGACCAGTTCGCTATACAACTTAATCCTGGTTGTACCTTCTGCTGAATAGCTTCTCTGTCGCTGTTAGAGCATACTATCGTGATTTCATCTGTCAAGAAATCAGTATTTAAGGGCTGGTATGACATTTAATCTCGCTATGAGGGAGGCCATTGCGATAATGAATAGCAACGACCCCAACACGGACCCTTGTGAAATACCACATGTGAGCTGTATTTTTTTTCTTTGAGAAGGTGTTGCTTATTCGTACTACTGCAGTCCATCCCTCCAGAAAGTTTGCAACCAATGCAATGAGGTGCATGTCTACCTCGTATCTTTTTAATGCATTTAATACGCGCCTGTGATCCACAGAGTCAAATGCTCTCGCATAACCCATGAATACAGCGGCAGTTGTCTCTCCTGCTACTCTATGTTTCACTAAGTCTGTGAGTGTCATTACAGCGTCTAACGTAGACCTCCCTGGAAAAAGGCCAACTTGCTGTGGTTGTAGCCTACGTTCTACTGTGTGTCATATTAATCTCAATATAATCCTTTCCTTGAGTTTACAGAGTGTGCTAGTGAGCGTGATGGTCCGGAACGACAGCACACACTTGGCGAGTTTGTTGGGTTCGAGTAGTGAGATAAAAACACCCTGCTTTAATTTTTCCTGCACTCGGTGTTTCTGTAGGCTACAGTTTAAAAGCTTGTGACGCATTTCTTGCTACAGTGGCATAATTGCTTCAACTGTTCACAATGTATATTTCCCTTACAGGGGGCAGTGCTTGAAAAGAGTTCGTTCAGTTCTGTCTCAAGTTTTGTCATCGTTATTTGTGCGATTTCTCCGCTTACTCAATATGCTATACTCATAGGAGGATCATCTGGTGCTTTTGTCAACAGATCTCTCTCTATACATTTTCCAGCTTATTAGCTTACTTTCTGCGTGTTAGATGGTGGTCATTCACTACCAGAACAGGAGATGTCAGTGATCTCGGTGCATACATGGAGTTAACTAAATTCCAACATTTTGTATCGGTCACTAACATCTTAAACATATTTTCCTTCCACCATTTTAAGGATGCGTCGGCGAGGACCTTCCTTCTCTTGTATATAAGCGCATCTCTCTTTGCTTCTCATTTGTAGATTCCCTTATTTTTGTGTCAACTTCTGTCAGTTATCGTGTCTAGAACTGTGACGATACTTCCTTAACTATTCGGTATGATTTTCTTTGCTGCTGTTCGAATGCTTTTAGTCACTTCTTCATTGATGGCATCCACGCACTTTCTCGATTTCCTTAATTTTTTCAACATAGTTACATCACACACTTTTCTAAACTACCGCCAATTTTCTTTGCTCTAAGTATACAACTCCCCTCACGGCTTGGTGATGGTGATCATTTATACACCAATGCCAACACACACCTCAAACGTTATCCAGTAATGGTCACTATCTGGACTGAGCCTTCTATCCAATCTTGTGACTTCACAGTCTCTGTACATCGTGACGTCGGGAGACGGCATTGTTGCCATGTGAGCCATTCTTCTCGTTGGTGTGCCATCATTTACAATTTTGATATCATTTTGTAAACACCAGTCTACAGCACTTTTTTCTGCAATATCATTTGTGCGAAGCTGGTCTCATAACTCGTGATGTGCGTTTGTATCTGATCTTATTATTAGTGATCCAGGTGAGCTCTCAAGGTTCTCAAGCGTGGAGATAGTACTATTGTTCTTCTGTGGGACGTAAGCTGTTTTTATAGTTAACATAAGATCAGATTAAAACATCAGTGTTGCCAAGGCTCTTTTCGGCAGACCCTCCTCCTTCGGACGTTGGATGAATCCCACGCCATCTCTCACTAGATTTAAAACCCCAAAACCATGTATAAAACGTGCTATCCCCATGTATTGGTATCCACCTATTTTTAATGCGGCACGCGCCACCGAGGCCAAGTGTCCCTCCTGCAAGAAAATAAAACCATGTCCTCATGGAGCTTCTTCTCTAAAGCTATCCGCTTCGCATGTGAGATACCCCCAGAGTTCTACTGGGCTCTACAAGTGACGGGACCGGCACTCTGTTTCACATCTCTGCTAAGAAGAGTAAAAGCCTATGTGTCCCAATGGATGCACGCTCGCACATGCAGAGGGAAGTATAATATATTTCTTCACCTCAGAGTGCCGATGCTTCTGCTTGCTCCTTCCCTGGTCGCCGAAAACCTATTGCACGCCCCAATCCTGTCGGACCTTGTTTAATGCGGCCACTTGGCTCCCTCCTGGACGGAGTACTAGACCCTGGAACCACGATGGAGTGGCCGGCGTCACCCGGAATATGTACTGTTTGAAACACAAAAACGAGTATTCAAATCATTATAGACAAGGTGTTGAGTAAGTGAAAAAACAGTGTAAGTGGGAAGTTTCATTTCTATGTTTCTCGCAGTAAAAAAAAGAGAAGTATAAAATAAAAAGGAGGAGATACATCACTGGGTGAAATGACAGTACAGCACAAAGTAGAAGAAAATAATACATCAGGTGGGGCATATGAGACATTGATGTTGTGTATTTGGCAAAGAAGGGAATATTTTTAACGGCTGTGATGGTGCGAACTCTAATTTTTATGCTGATTACGGATTCTAATTCCAAGTTGTGAAGAGGAAAGAGCTGGAACAGAGAGGAGGTATTGCGTAAAAGTGAGGTATCATCAATGTCTTTTTCTCATTAATTATAGTAATGACTAACATTTGTGAGAAACAATATAATATTACTGGGAGGGCAATATTAAAACAATAACTACTAATAGATTATCCTGGACAGTAAAAGAGTAATAACTTAGATATTACTGAATACAGCGCGTATATAAACCAATGGAGCAGCTTTATATGAGTATTAAAAAGTTTATGCTGATACTCTTCTAATTCCGTATTAGTATTTTCGAAAGGCATTTAGACCTTTAAAAAAGCGAATAATTCATGAAAATATGTTTTTAAGCCACAATATGCACCTTGCCTTAAGTAAAAACTGAAAAAATGGCTCTTTCTGGCCAAAAATTACCCATTTCCAAACGCCTTTGACTAAAATTATTACCATATGATTCCAAACAAAATGCAAGATCAATTGCGTCCTGTAGATGCAGAATTACTCGGTTATTTAAAGTGAGAACAAGGTGAAAAATTGGCATATGATATAAACGATTGAGAACCATAAATATTAAGTGTTTTCAGATATAGATATAGAATGCTATAGGTTAGATTCAAAATTAGAAGATTATTTTGCTTAAATGAGTGCTGTTTTTAAGACCTCTTCAATATCACAGAAACTGAAGCCAAAAACAATTCATTTTTCCTCATATGTTACGCAGAATTTTTATACTTTTAACTTCCCACAATTTACTTTTCCGAATAGCGAAATAAAAACACAAATACTCGCGAAGCTGTTTACGAAGCTGGTTCTCATCACAACTCTCACATTGGGATATGCGAACAGCACCAGTGAGAAAGCGAAAGAGTTCATGGATCTCTGTGTAATTTACAAACTTTTAACGGCGGTGCCACCTGAGCCAAAAATGGCGGTAATCGGTCTAGCTAACCAAGCAGAAACTTCCAAGAGCAGAATGAAACCTATCCCAGCAAAAATAATCAACCTAAATTTAACGGCGGCAGAGCCTCAAATGACTGAGGCTCTAAAAGCAAAGGAAAAGTACGGCACAGCAGCCAAGTTGCAGGAAGAGAGCAGTCCAGTCAAAAATCTTTTTGCCGGAATAGACAGCAACTTACTTGACGCCATGATCAAAGATTACAACGACATGCAAGAGAACAATGAGTAACTGAAGGCATTCAACGCGGAGTATGGCCTCCCACTCAGTGAAAGCAAAAGAAGAATGTTCAAACCAAAACTTGCGAGACTGGCAGCCGACACAGAAAAGATTAATACAGAAGTAAACAAATTAGACGCCACAATAACAACAACAAGGCTTCAAACACGAAAAGCGCTACTTACCGTGCCCTACGGCAGCGGAGCAGCAACAACAATAAACTCGCTCACTGAACCAGATGCAGCGTTTGCACAACCAACAAACAAGAAATTCCCTTGGGAGGACTCATCGACCCGAGTAACCACATGCAAAAAAGCAACATAGACAGCGGACCAAGTCGAACAGGCACTAGCAACAGATCTGCTCTGTCTGTGTGTTACCGCCCACTCGACACAAGAAAACCCGTGCGGCACGGCACCTGCAGTGGCGGGAGACTTTAACGCGGGTTCGGGGAATCAGCCGAAAGCAGAAGCGGCATTTAAGATGCTGGCGGGCGCGTGCGAAGCAGCCGCAAGAACGGCAGAAACGGAGGTCACAGGCACAAACATAGTTGCGGCAAGTGAAAATTTTCACGCTGACCTGGGGACTAACTGGATCGCGCAGGCAAGCCTGGGAAATGCGGCAACGCACGCCGGCAAACACAGGGCTTTATTCGGCGCGTACAATGTGGCATCCACGTCGCAAACCACATGCGACCACACCGGCGGCTCCGACTTAGCAACCGCAAACAAAGGGAATTTCATAGACTACGTTAAATTACTGAAACATGAAAAAAATATAGCATGGATCAAAGCGCTCCAGGATGCTCAACAAAAGTTAGCACAAATCAGTAACGAAGCACGGGCAGCCGCAGCCTAGGTAAAAGAATCAGAGACAATTGCTACGCAAATGGAAGCTTTTTTGCGTACGGCTGACATGTACGTCACCGGAAAGTGCCAACACACCAGCAGGGGGAGTCACAGAACCCATAGTAGAGGAACATAATAAATGCGCTATATTCAACAACAATGAAACGAATTGCACAAACAACGGATGCGAATATGATAAAAAATGGAATGTAAACCTAAAAGAGGGACAGTAGGAACAGCCGCAGGAACAACAACAGGAGATGGAGCTTCAGCTAGATGTGCAAAACACGGAACTGATAAGGCAGTTTGTGAAAATGACAAAACAGGCGATAAACAAAATTGTGCATGGAGGAAGGGAAAAGAGGGTGAAGATGAAAAGGAAACAGAAAAGAACCGTAATAGTAGCTTTAATTTAAATAAGAAATTGGCTCTTATAGATGCTGATTTTGTGAGTTTAGTAGTAATTTAGAATTTTAAGGACATTTTCTCAACTCTATTAAATTATGATAATTTTCTAAATTTTCAAAAATTTGGTATTAACACCCTTTGGTGACATTTCAATAAAATATACATGATTATAGCCTCTAAGTGTAGAGTAGAGGGTGACATGGTGAGAAAAATGAGTGATATTCTAACTATATTTATTTACTTATTTTATGGACATCATTTATAGTTATAATAACAGCAGTAATAATAATAATGATAATAATATTAATAATAATAGGAAAGTGTTGTGAGTGTGTGTATACGAATATTATAATAACAGCAGTAATAATAATAATGATAATAATATTAATAATAATAGGAGTGTGTTGTGAGTGTGTGTATACGAATATTATTATGAGGATGATGGTGGAGAACGACTGTAGACTGAAAATAAAAGCATTAAAAGATATAAAGGACATAACTGTGTAACTCGAGTAAGAGAGTAAGTGAAAGAGAGGAAGAAAGGGAAATAGAATATGCGTTTTTTTAACACAAATGTGATTACAACTCATTATTTTACACAAGGAGATGATGGATATGTAAATGAAGGAAAGGCGGAGTCCAGTTTGCAAGCCAAATAAAGTCAGTAAGCTACCTACAAAAGAAGCAAAGCTACGCAAAAAATTAGGGGAAAAACATGGTGAAATGGCAGAATAAAAAACAGCACACAAAAGAAGAAAATAATACATAAAGATAATGTACTTCACATTTTACTCACAAAGTGATAGATTCTATTTTATAAATGTTGATAAATATGTTTTTAATGAGATGGTGGAACCTAATACCTAGCCGTGAAGAAGTAGTAGATGCAGGAGCAGAAAGAAGGAATTACGTAAGTGTAGTAAGTAATATAAAATTCTTTTACTCATCAGATATAATAATAAATACCAATATTTTCGCCAAACAAAATAATACTATGAGTATTATTTTAAACATGAGACTACAAATGAATTACCGTGTATAGAAAAAGAAGAATGAAAACACTGAAGCTACTCAAAGTAAAGCATATTATGTGATGTTAGTGTTAGCAGCCTCATCGTGGTGTCAGGGTCTAGCACCCAGGAAGAATTAAAATTTTCAGGGGAAACTAACTGTTACCACACGAACACTGGCATATCAGTTACAGTGAGTGATGTCTGTGGCGCCAGGGCAAGTGTACTTTTGGACGTTGAAGATATTTATGTATGTGTAGCGCAAATCATTCCGAGAAAAAGTGGCTACTTCATGTTTCGCAGTTAAGGACCCTGTTCAAAGGGAGTCAATCAAAGTCGCATACGCGCCACTAGCTTTACAGCTAGCGGCTGACTTCGCAGGGTTAGATGCCACAGAAGCTATAGGCGGAGTAGCAGGCCGAAAAGGAGGCCGTCTTTTTAGACCACCGTGCGACTCTTTGTCACAAGCCACTGTCGATGTGGGTAGGCAATAACCTCCACCTAAGAGGGTTTTAGTGGTTAGTGCCTCGTTCTCCAGGGCTGAGTTCCGGACTATCATTCCATGTGATATGGTGTGCATATACGCATTTCCTCCTCTTAGCTAGTGTATTGTAAAATTTTCGCCCATTAATATGCACATTGAAGAAAAAAGTCATACAAAAATGCGTCCAATAGCATTCAAAAAACACAACAAAACTACTATATGCACACACAGTGAATTCAAAAAAAAAATAATCTACAGAGCGTAACTAACTGCAAGAGTAGCTTCAGGAATAGCGCATGAACTGCAAGTGGAAAGGGGAACAGCATATAAGTTAACTGAAAGGAAGCTGCACTTTAATCAGTTGTAGATGACAAAAACAGCTTTACACACTGAGAAACTAGTGCTTAAATCGAAGACCACTGGGAAAGATATTTCTATGGTGAAGTAAACGAAGCTGTATGGGCAATCGAGAGTATTTGATAAAGAGAGAATAGTTTATGATAAAGGGTATAGAACGGGCAGGTAGAAATGGGAAGATATTGTTTTGTGTTTGGATTGTGTAACTATGCGCCACGCAAATCACATTGATTAGACCAACGTTCCCATGTGTCCGGAACAATACGGACACAACTTGAATGTCCCATTTGATCCATCCTAACTCAAGTTAAACACAAAATGAGGAGGCGAATGCAGATGCACGAACTAGCAAGAAGAATCGCTGCCATACTGGTGGTGTTTCTGGGTACACTCGCCACTGCGCAATCAACGGACCACGGAAGCTTAGCGGCGGTCACCAGCACATGCGCCGAAATCTATTTTAACAAGAAACTGGCAGAACACTTCAGTACCAATATCCAAGAATCGCGGCAGCGTCTTTCGGACCTCAACACTGAGACGCGCATGTTTTTTCTCGCGGCGACAGCAGCAACCGACAAGCAGGCGAAGATGCTGTACACAGCCCTCAGCTCAATAGCAGCAGACGCGGCGATCAGGCAACAAGCTGCATTGAAAGGAAAAGCACGGACGCTACAGGAGGCAATTGAAGCGCTGCAGAAACGGAACGGCGTATTAGGGCAGCTGCTCACTGGTCCCACGAAAGCGATCCAAGCAACCGCCAAGGCCCAATGGACAGGCACGGGCGCACAATGGCTAAGCGCCGACGGAGCAGCGGAAGGAAAATGTGTCGCCACCTATGCAACAACGGGGGAAACAGACGACGTATGCGACAATATGGCAGCTTACAAGGATGCCATAGACAAGCTCAGCGCCGAGTTAGGGGAACTAAAACACCTAGCACTAACGCCAAACACTGAACCCCAACCCATGCAGCTTTCTTTTGACATCCACATGCAAGGAACCGCCGGCAGCGTCAGTACAAACGGCCCTAAGGGAGCCGGATACTGTGGAGCCAGCTCAACAACGCCAGCGTCAGTGGTAAACGGCGTAGGCGCAAAACCAAGTGCAGCCCCGGCGGCAATAAAGGTGCCAGCCAAACAGGCGCTAGGAAAGACAGGGCCGGACGACCCGGCCTGCTTCGTCGACAAACAGCCGCTTAAACTAGTAATTACAGACAAAACGCTGTTAAACAAGGTCTGTAAAGCCAAAAAAGTCCTAATAAAACAAGAGGCGAAAGCAACAAGTCTGACGCGCAAACAAATAGCCAAAGGGGCACCGGCAGCGAAGATAGCTTTCCTGCTCACGAAAGGATCGGTACCTGAAACGGCAGCGGACGCGGACTGGACAGCCGCAATAACGGCAGTATACGGACCAAATACAACCGATATCAACAAGGAGTTCATTGAACCCTTAAAAGATGACAAAATAACGTACAATGTGGGCTCCACAAACGCCGACCCAGACATAGTAGGGGTCTCTAACACTGCAAATTTTGGGGAAGCAATAGCAGTTGTTTTCTGGAAAGAAAACAGCAGACAACAACAAGCTAAACCTAAGACCACTGCAGAATCAAAAACTACAGAAAAATGCAAGCCAGACACTGAAGCAACTAAATGCAAAGAGGAAAAAGATTGCGAACACAAAGAAGGAAAATGCAACCTCAAAGAGGGAGTGAAGGCGGAAGAAAAGAAAGAGGAGAAATGTAAAGGGAAAGAGCAAAAAGAATGCACCAAGGCTACTGATTGCAAATAGGATGGAAAAGAATGCAAGGATTCCTCTATTCTAGTAAACAAAAATTCGCCCTGATGGTTTCTGAATTTACAATGATTGAAGTATTTTAATATTATATGGATTTATACTGAATTTTATAAATTTATGAAACGTTCTAAAATTTGCTGCATTTTAACACTATTAAATAAAAATGTGGAAATTGTTCAGAATATTAAATTTTGAAACTCAACAATATGAAATCTTTGTACGATAGAGGCACCTGTAATTAAATTAATAGGATAATAGGGCATAAAAAGCGGGTGCTATTTTGATTTGCTTATTTTATAAATATTAGTTATGTTAATAATAATAATAATAATGATAATAATAATAATAATAATAATAATAATAGGAGAGTGTTGTGAGAGTGTACATACTATATTATAATAAGGGTAGTGTTGAAGAATAAATGTACTATAATAACAATAGAAGCACTTAAAGCTATATTTATGTGCAATAGCAATAAGATGCGTGTGATAGAGAGAACGAAGAATATTATTAAAGGAAAGAGAGAGAAATGTAAATAAAACATGGTTAGTTTTAATTAAAAAAGAAATGAATTGAAAATGCACAGGAGATGATGGAGTGGACAGAGATGGAGGGATTTAGTGATATGTACATGGCTAACAAACGTTTTACGTTGTGTGCTATGATAGTGCTCTACACAGGAAAAAAACGAATCAACTGTATTCACGGCTCCACAGAAAGGCGAAGGAGGAACCACAGATTCTCCACATTTTACTCAAAAATAAAGTTTTGTAACTAGAGAGATTGTAGCAACTGTGGTTTTTATTCTGCTCATGAATACTGATTTCAAGCACTTAAGCAAGAAAGTAACCGTTCATAGTGTAACTGCAGATTTTCTGTTAATATAAGGACAGAAAGCCAACAGGAACCGATTTATAAATGCGCTATAAAGATGGATTGGCTTATCTTTCTAGGGGTTACCAAGTAATTTGGAAAATAGACGACTATAACTGCGGTCCTTAACAAAAATGTCACCGAAGCCAGCGGCAGCGGATACCGCTGCGATACTCAGTAGACCACAGAATTCGTTTATCTGGATCCACATGGCTGAGGTTAGCAGGCATCAAGACAGCACCATCCGCCGTGCGCCAGCACAAATCGAAAATAAAGGAAGCAAAAAAACAATTAAACGGTGAAAACAAAATTTTATAAAACTTATGCGATGTTATTTAACTACACAAACGCCTTCATTCGCACAACCACCTTGTCAACCTTAAACAAGGTATAAAACTTCACGCCGTAATTGACCCAACTACAGGAAGCAGCTTAAGAGAAGTGCTGTTAAACAAAACGAATGACAAATCATAAGACGTTAATAATTCTGACGCGTGTGTATGCCTGCAAGCAGTAGAATCGACGTCGGTCGGTATACTAACAGACAACTTGAAGAAGGCATGTTCGCTAGCGCAGAGCCTACGGGAAGCTGGGCAAAAAGCTAACCATGACACAGCCGCCAGACTTACCGACGTGGAAACATTAAGCGACCTGGCCGAAGACCTAGCAGCGATTGTTAGGAGCTCGCCCTTGGCGGCAAACAGTAAAGCCAAGCTTGTGGCCGAATTGGCACGGCACAGCGCAAAACAAGCGCTAAATATAGTGAGCAGCAATCTCAACAAAATATTCGATCTAACGGCAACGGCTGCGAACATCGCAGGAAACATACAGGAAAGCGCCCACCTTTTACTCAACAGCAAAAACGCAGGCACATCGGAGTGCGTCAGCGACGCAGCGGAGTTCGCAGGAGTCACAGTCTCGTCCACAGCCATACCAGGGTGTCTCAAGGCAGGCGGCGACTTCGACGACGGCGAATGGCGACCAAATTTGCAGGCCGCCGACATACACGCAGCTGTGAACGCGCTACCGAGCGGCGACACCGGCATAACAGGCAGCGGCAGCACATGCAAACTTATGCACTACACCGGGGGGCGGTCCACAACCGGATCTGTAGGCACGACCATGATGGCCGGTCTAATAACTCTAGGGGCAAACGCGGCAAATGCACCAACTTTCACGGCGGGCAGAACGGCGCAGTTACTATCAACCTCCAGGATCGGCAAAGTACACACAGCAGCAGCTTCACTGTCAAGCACCATCGGAACAGCGACGCCCGCAGCAGCTAAGCTTCTCCAGCTAGTAGCCACCGCCGAACCGGCGGACCTAACCATCGATATCGCACAGGGCAGCCTAGGCGATAATTACCCAGCAAATGTCATCACAATAACGAAAGAAGAAACCAAAGCCATTCACAAAATGATTAAAAAACACCGGGCAGACAAGGACACAGAGCAGCTAAGAAAAGCAAGAGACATCTTCTTCCGAAACGACATGGAAGTGAACAAAACGGCTTGTGATCTCGGGGAAAAGTTAAGCGCAAAACAAGATTGTGAAGTAACTAAAACAGACCCACAAAAATGTGAAGGAAAGGATCAAGGTGAATGCGACACCAAAGAGGGTTGCGAATGGAATAAGACAGAAAAAAGTGCAAACTCACAGAGAAAGCAAAAAAAGAGGCAGAAAAATCAAAACAACAAACAGAAAGAAATGATGGGAAAACTGACTGCTCTAGTCACCAGGATCAGAAATCTTTCGAGGCAGTGAGCACAGCAGGCAAACCACCTACCTGTGGATGGATAAGTGGGAAAGAAGGCGAGGATAAAAAAGCAAAAGGTTAAATGCCGAAACGGCAGTTTTCTCCTTCATAATAAATAGAAGCTAATGGCTTTTGCTTTTTTGAGTTCGATATAATTTTAAGGATTTTTACTCAATTATATGAAAATTTGAATTTTTATATAATTGTAAAAAAAAAAAGATACACTAATATTATTTGATAAAAATGTACAAATACAGAAACTTCTAAAAACTTGAAATATTAATGAAAGTAGGCTCTGGTTTTAAAGTAGCAGAGTGAAAGGGTATGGGATATTAGTTAGTTTTGTAGTAGTAGTAATAATGATAATGATAGGAGAGTGTTGTGAGAGTGTGCATATACAAATATTATAATAAGAGAAGTAATAATAATAATAATAATGATAATAATGATAATGATGATAATGATGATAATAATGATAATGATGATAATGATGATAATGATGATAATGATGATAATTATAATTATAATAGGAGAGTGTAGTAAGTGTGTGTATACGAAAATTATAATAAGAGTGGTAGTTAAGATTAGATAGACAACAAAAATAGAAGAACATTAAACAAAACAAATTGTTCAAGGAGTATATAAAAAAATTGAAGGGTGAAGAGGAGTATGAGAGGGGGAAAATATGTGGAATATGCGATGTTTAAAACAACAAACATGTCAATGGACATTATCATACACATCGAGATGATGGAAGAGACAGTGAGGGAACGACGGATTCCAGTACACCAGCTTAATACAGTCACTACGTCATTCGCACCAGCAGCAAACGAAGATGAAAAAAGATAATATACAACAATAAAGACGAGTTGTTGATGATACCATGGATTTAACTCACAAATAGACAAATTAACAGTCGTAAATGATATCGATTGTGACTTTTAGTCTGCTAGCTGGTCCTAATATCCAGTTGTGAAGAAGAAACAAAATCATAAGAATTGTGAATAAGAAATTGGGTAACTGTGGGGCAATATCACAGTCTTTTTCTCATTTATTATATTAAAAGTTGCCAACATTTGTTTCCGAAAAATTTATGTTATATGGGGGAGAATTATAAAGCTATGGCAACGTTTTGAACAGTATAAAGCAAAATAAAAAATAAATTTGTAGACTGCTTTAAATAATGAATTTACAAACTGTTGGCAGAGCTTTATTAACTGGAGAGAATCAATGGTAACTACCGGCGTGTCCGGATTGCTATAAAGGCGCCACACCGAATAACTCGAGAAATACGTAGACCATATAAATGTGGTAGCATACCAGTAGCAGCCCACACGTGTTAGCAAAGAAAAAGCACAAGGGACGACACTTTCTGGCGAAAAAGTGCCCTGTATTAAGAATAGAACCCGGCAAACACCAGAACAGCGCGACACGAAGCCAAAGCGGAAAAGCAACCGGATTCGTGAAAAAGCCACCGTTAATTTGCTATTATGGGCGCGAAAAAAACAAATAAAACTGAAATATATATATAATTCACTAGCTGCTATAAATGTTTAAATTTAGAAATAGAAAATTTTCAGTGATTTTTAAATACAGGAACTGGGATGCGGTAAAATGAATCAAAATTTGATGGATAAAAAAAGACGGTTTGAAATTTTTTAAGTGGAGGCAACTTATAGTTTTGGATTACAAAGTAACTGTCACCAGGCAATAATTTCTTCTCCGCTAAAAGAAACGTATCGAAAGGGATTCCAGAAGCATTCACACCCACAACAACAAGACTATATACACTCAAAGCGAATCCAAAAACCGAAACTATTTATGAAGCATGATTAACTACGATATTAGAAGCGGCAATAGCGTATGATCTGAATGCAAACACGAGGCTAACGACGGAGCTAACTAGAAAATAGCTTCACTTTAGTCAGGACGTGGTCACAAAAACAGACAAACTAGTTGCTAAACTTGTACTGAGAGTCATGGTGACTTGGGAAAATATTACAGCAGTTCAGTGAAGCAAATCCACATGCGGAATTGAGAGTGTTTACCATAGGGAAAATATATGGAGATAGGAGAGATAGAGAGAGAGGGAAATACAGGAAAAAGATGTTTCGACTGCAATTTAAAATCTCACTCGCAAGCGGCAAAAAAACATTGGACCAGACTGCACAGTAGCCAACGCCGACGACTGAAAAACGAGACAAACGTTAGGATAACCACTAGAGGCGCGTGTCATAAACTTCCTTTTCAAATAAAAAAAGGTGAATCTGTCGGACCACCAGCAGTGAAAACATAGCAAAAACCGGAATTGAGACGAATGTCTAACATCACATAAAAATGTCAACAATTGTGAAGCCAAACCTACCGCATAGAGTTACCCCCTTACAAGAAAGACCACACAAGAAAAAAATGTCCAAACTCGCACTGGTGCTGACAACACTAACTTTGCAGCTGGGCGCCGCAGGCACGATCCACAACAAGAAAGCCCAAATCACTACAGCATGCGGCGCCAGCGACTACCTTCGTGGCCTTGAAATCAAAGCAGGTAACGCAGTGCGTAGCGCGCTAAACAAAGCAATTCAAGCAGCAACAACAGCCACGAAGATAAAGGTTGCGGTCGCCAGCACTAGCCCCGAAAATCAAGCTGCAGGCCGTATAATAGTGGCACGAATCGACGAGGGAGCCATTCGCGCCATGGCCACAATTTTAGCCGAAAACGAGGCGATAAACGCAGGCGTTTCCGCAATTGGCCGCCTAGCAGGTGATCAAGAAGTAATTGCAGAGCTGCATTCACTAAAGATCGCCGATGTACCGACAGTAGCAGCGGCTTCGGTAACCGCCGAAGGAACACACCTGAAGATAACACCCAAGCTAACAATAGCGACCAAACCAGCATGCATAGCCGACGACAACAGCAGGAAAAAAGACAAAGAAAAAGACGACGCGGATATGAACGCCCCGGACGCAATTTCTCTTGCAGTATTAACAGCGGCAGAACCCGGGGGCTACGGCGGAGCCCTCACAGTATGAAGCCACGGAACACCAAACACGCAGATAAGCGGTATTTCCTGCGCCGGGAGCCAGGCATCATTTGGAATCAAAGGCGGCATGGTGTTCGCAACATCGATCAAAAAATCAACAAAAAAAGAACCCAAACTAGACAGTGAATACAACGCGGACACAACAACGAACACAGTCCCTAACGGCCCCACGATACCAGCAGAACTGAAGCACCTACTAGAACTGGAGAAAGCAGTCGCAGCCATAAGCGCGATTAGCGTCGAAACAGACGCAGCAACCATAACAAAGAGCAGCGACATGTAAGAAGCGATCGCTAGAGCCGTTGACGGAGACTCGGCGACATATGCCAACCCACCTACAAAACCCAAAGTTGACGCCTTAATTAAGGCAATATTTGGCGACAAGGCAGAAAATGTGAAATCGACAATAGAAAAAGACCTCAAGGACCTAAAACCCCCAAAGGATGCGGTAGGTGGAAATGGGGAAAAGAAACTTGCAGAAATAAAGGACCCGAAAGCACTCGCGGATGCACAAATCTATTACACTATCAAAAACATCGTCGCTTACCAGGATGGACAGAAGAACAGCCAAGGAAAAACCTCATGTCCCATCAAAACTGAAAAAGCAGAAGAACCGAAAAAAACAGCAGACGAATGCAAAAAGCACAAAACAAGAAAAGATTGTAAAAAGGAAATTGGTCGTGAATTTGATGATAAAAAAGATCCGAAATGCTATCCAAAAACTGAAACAGATAAGACAGATTAAAAATCGTTTTTCATAAATTTTATAATTCTATCAGTCATGTATTTTCTGCTTTATTTGTGGCATTTTAAAAGAATTCTTGCTCAAATTGTGGTATTTATGAATTTGAGAGAATTTTCTGAACTTTATAAAATTGCCATAATTTGATATTTTTTGATATTTTTTAATGAAAATGTGCAAGTTAGTAAACACTTAAAAAATACATTTTTAAAAAAATATGTATTAAAGTAGCCTATGGGTGTAGTATCAGGGTTTAGAATATGAAAAGCAACTGCTGTTATAAAATTTTTTATTTAATTACCTTATGGATATTGAAAATATACTTATAGCAATGATAATGACTGTCATAATAATGATAGGTGAGTGTTGTGAGTATATAAATAATAATATTATTGTAAAAAGAGTTGTGAATGCTAAACAAAAAACTAAAACAGAAGCAGTTAAAACTATGGAAATGGTGAAATAGGAGTGAGCAAGTGACTGGAGGAGAGAAGGTACGAGGAATATTATTAAAGAAAGCACAAAAATATAAAGAGTGTATGTGATGGAGATGGGATTTTTGCAGTTTGAAACAAAATGTAATGATACATATCATCGTGCAAGAGGAAATCATGCCCTGTATTTACTTGAAATGGATAGGTATTATAGCGCTGAAATGGTCGAGCTCGGTTTCGATCTGATGGTACCTCCTAATTTCCATTTGTGAAGAATGAAAAGAAAAAGGACGTAGCAGAAAGAAAAAACTGGATACGTGTGATGTAACGCAGGATAATTCTTATCATATGTTGTAATATGCACTAAAATGTGTGTAAATTAATACAATATTATCGATAGGAGAACTTTGAAACTTGAACTGTTAGTGGATTACCGTGGACAGAAAAGAAGATTTAGTACATGATGCCGCTCCAAATAGTCCATGCATCAAGTTACAAGGAACTTTCTGAAGTGGAGGGAATTAAAGAAAATACACAACCAATTCAGTATTAGTATACTGGACAGACACTAAGAGCTTTGAAGGATGTGTTGCAGACCCATAACTAACAGTACGTAATAACAAAAGAAAAGCGACAAAAAGCACTTTAAATGTTTTTAAATTATAGATTCTTATCCAGCTGTTAAACAAATCACAACATATGATCACAAAAAGAAACTTAAGATCAATTGCATCTAGGAGAAACAGCAATGTTACACGGTTATTTCTAGTAAAAGTGGAATATACGAATCATGATAGGATGAACTAACTTGCAACACTTAGATGCTAGATGCTTTGTATGTAAAATTTTTTTATAATTGTTTGTGTAAATGGAGGTGGGAATTGCTGAAAAAAAGATAGGTATTTTATAGATTGGCAGGGGGCATGGATTGACTTGTTTAAGGTAGTTATTGTTGAGTGTACGAAGTCTAAGCAGAATCTACCACCGAAACTAGTCAAAGTAGAGTCAAAAGGGACGAATCAGTCAAACAAAAATGATGGCAAAACAGAAAACTCAAAAACAAAACAACTGAAACAATGTGACTAACTGCAGCTATAAAAAGAT
Organism: Trypanosoma brucei brucei TREU927; assembly: GCF_000002445.2. NCBI lineage: Eukaryota > Euglenozoa > Kinetoplastea > Trypanosomatida > Trypanosomatidae > Trypanosoma > Trypanosoma brucei. The sequence goes on along the minus strand of NT_165288.1, from coordinate 5,098,093 downwards.
ATTTGGCTAAATAATGAACATTCCGATACGACACAGAAAGCAAATGCTACGTATTTACAACAAAATTGTTAAAAGTAGCTGAACAAATTGAAAAGAAACTTGTATTAATTCAGAAATGAAAAAGAAGCTGTAGAAATCGACTATAATTTTAAAGAAGAGAAACGATGGAAACGTGTCAAGGACAAGGAAACCAGTCCACAGAGTAAAGAGGGTAACAAGAAAACAAAGCAAAAACACAAAGGTCACAACGAAAAGCCAGGAATGTAAATTAACAACGTCTCTGCTAAATACTAAAATAATTTTATATTCAACAATAAGGTGATTGTTTTTCGATCGAAAATTGGCATCGACAGTGCCGAATCGGTTTAGGGGAAAAGAAACTTACATTGTAAATAAAACGAGCCGCATACAAAACAGAAAACAGAACAAAAACGCGAGTGGCTGACAAAGTGTTCTACTGTAGCGGCAGAAAGCACCACTTCTACCCCTCCGCCAGATTTGCTGCAGAAAAAAAGTTTAACCAGGAGAATGAACCGACTGTCTATAACAGCTATTTTAGTAATAAAAGCAGTCTTTGTTGGCGCAGACGACGCGAAGGAAGCGGATCTGACCACAGTCTGCCATGCAGCCCTTTACTTAGCAGCACTAGAAGAACAGCTGGCGACAGAAGTAGAGGCCGCGAAAACAGATGTAATTGACCTGGATAAGCAACGGCGCCGACTAACTTTGGCGGCAGCTATAGGCGCCGGTACCGATGACGGCTGTTTGTTAGCGGCCGCAGCGGCGGCGGCGGCACAACACACCAAAGCAGCAGCCGAAACGATAAATACTGCAATAAAAAACAAAGCGGAGGGACTAAGACACCTAGCTCAATTCACCAAAACAGCGGAAGCGGCCGTGAAACTTGCAAACACAGAATTCGAAATCGGCAACAGCGCCCACAAAAAAGCGAGTGGCACGACAACGGAACACAAGTTAACACCTAAGATAAAATCGACAAATCTATGCGAAGTCAAAAAGACCCAAAACAAGTGGCAAACAGAAAGCAAAGAAATCAAGCCGAAGCTTGTAGAGAAATTTATCACGGTCGACACAACCAAACTACTGGACAATATAAACCCATCAATCATAACAGTCACATACAATAGCGGGTGTACCGGCAGCACCAGCTGGACGAGCTGGACCGGCGCAAAGACCAGCTGCGCGATCGACGATATAACCAATGTCGCCAACGGCCCAACGGCCAAGCCGGCAGAAGCACCCGACGCAACGGCGGGCACGCCTAAAAAAATCAAGATATACAAAGATAACAAACCTGAGCAAGGGTGCGAGCCGCTGGCCACAAACGGCGGCAAAGATGATGACCAGAAAACGAGCCTTTACAAAATTTGCACAGCACTAACAACCCAAATAAAAATTCCAACACCTCTAGACCTCACAGGGGCGGCTCTATCAGAAATTCCCATAGTCAAACAAGTGGCAAAAGGGTGCCTCCGGCAATACAAAGACAAAACGGAAATGAAGCCAGCAGATGAGGAGAACATGACAACATTCCTGAAAGACGCTTATACTGATTCCACAACCAAATTTGAAGCAAAGTTCAAAAAACTACTCGCGGATACAAAAATGCTAGTCTACAGGGGCGGCAAGGTACAGCCCGTTACAATCGACACTATCATCGACGACACCGAAGAGCACGATGCATTATCCAGACTTCGAACAATTCGGGCCGCATCAGCACAAGCATCGGACAAGAGTGTTAACACGACAAGCCAAAAAGAATTAGGTAAAGACGCAGGAGATAAAAAAGACGGGGATAAAAAAGACGAGGAGTGCAAAGGTAAATTGGAGACTAATTGTGACACGACAAAATGCACTTGGAACAAGGAAGAGAATGAATGTAAAGTTAAAAAGGGCGCGGCTGTTATTTCAGCTGTAATAAAAGCACCTCTTTTGCCTGCATTTTTGCTTTTCTAAAGGAAATTTCCTCCTCATTTTTTCCACGCTGAAATTTTCTAATATATTTTAACACTTTCTAGTAAAAATGTGAAATTTTTCAAAATTATGAGAATTTAAAAATATGAAACTTCGACATAGTGCGCAACACTAGCATATAGGTATAAAGTATCAGAGTGATAGGATATGAAAAATGAATACTATTATAAATTTTTTACAAACTTGTTTTATTTTGTTTAGATTTGTAGAGTTTTAATAATAATAATGATAATGATAATAATAATAATAATAGGAGACTGTTGTAAGTGTGTGTATATACGAATATTGTGGTGAAGGCAATGATATTGAAAACAGAATTGAAAGGTGAAATAAAAGTGCTTAAAGCGATGACAAGGGTGCCATGTGGTCAGTAAGTGGTGCAGCGCCTAAGAGTAAGGCAAAGAAATGTGGACTATGCCCAGTTTCATACACAAACATGAAAATCGGCATCATCGTCATCATATACAAGGAGATGATACAGGCATATCAAGTATAGGTGGGTTCCAGTGTACGGGACACATGGAGCCTCTGCAAGTAAAAAGAAGAAGCAATTCAAGTATTAGAGCTCTGAAATCACCGAGTCAAAATTCACTAAAGACGTATGTGAAGAATGCATTATTTGTGCTAACAAAACTAGCGCAGACAAGGACCAATTTGGCAGGGAGGATTCAGCTGAAAATGACGCAAAAATCGTTGAAAAGTTTTTTCGCTTCATAACTCCCAAGAGTGCCGGAGCGACACACCCTAATAAGCTGATGAATGTCCCCAATATTTCATAAAGCAAAAATAGATCCAGCACTAAACTTATACAGATCTTCCACATGTGGAAATATGCATTAAATAATCGATAAACAATCACCAATTAAGATTCTATCCATCAACACATAGTGTTAAAATAGTTAAACATAGTGAAACATACACTTAGACGAGCTTGTGAAGTTATTAGAGAAAAAAAGCATTTTTTGTTCTAGAATAATGACAGGTAGAGGTTTGACAAACGAGTTTACATGGAAGATTTAGGAGATTAGAAACGGTTTAACTTAGAATAATGCAGGCGAATAAGATCTAATAGTAAAAAACCATTAAAGAGCACCCATTTCGAATTTACACTTGTTTTCATAAATGCTTTCTGTATTTATGTGTATAAAAAAGCAAAAAAACATGAATAGTAATGGACCTAAAAAAGATTAGGTTCATTTGAAGGCAGACCGGTGTATTAAAAAAAGAAATGCACTGTATCATCAACAGAAAAGATTAGAGAGGAAAAAGCTAATGTTAGACGCCGCTGTGGGAGTGGCAATAGTGGCGGCAGCAGGAAAGAACCTCGGCACGAGGCAACACTGACGAACAGTGCTGCAAACAACCGCAAATTTTTTTACGAGGCTTTTGCTCGGGAAAACACTTCTTTAGTAACGGAACTTTCTACAAAGACACGTCTTGAGGAGTTAAAGAAAACACGAGACAGCAGCGTTTTGACATCCAACATGTATTTAAAATAAGTAATTTCACCAAGGAGAAAGGATCAAACCATAAAAATAGGGGGTTGTAAATGGTAAGGTCGACATGTTTAACTACTTAACATATAACTCAGCATAAAAGTCAGAGAGAAAAGGAAATTGAAAGGAGTAAGTCAAGCCCAAATGTGTTTCGCACGCAAGACCAAGGTATAGCCACTGGAGCAGTGAGCGTTTTCTAAAGAAGACCAGGCTTCGACACAAAGTTCAACCTATAAACAAGTATCCTTCAGAAACAAAACGCCGTTTTGTCTTATCTTCATTATCTAAATTGGTTATATGAAACAAAAGAGTGCACAAAGAGGCAGCAATAACGACATCTGAAAAAAGAAAGAAGTAGAAATCAACAGGCGCAGGCAGGGAACAACGTGTCAAGCAAAACTTCGTACCAACCGAATAAAGGCTTCGCTGTCGCCACCGCCGTGGCAACCAGTAAGACAGAGCTGCACAAAGAAGGTCTGTATTAAAAAGACAACTGAAGTGCAGCAACGCTAGTCAGAAAGTTCAGCGGGCACAAACGGCAAAGCAAGGACGAACTCACACAGCAACGATGCACCGTCGAATCTGCGCTGTAGCGCTGGTAGCAGTTGGCACCGCAGCATTAACGTGCGACGCCCAATTACAAGAGTTAACCAAAACTATAGCGGACGGTTGCGACTCAGCGGACCACATACAGTGGATGATATCGCACATTGATGGCATAGTAAATCAGCAAGACAAGCAGATTGAAGAGGGCGAAAAAACTCTGGCAAAGGCAACAGCAGCTGCACAGCTAACAGCACAGGCGGGATCAACCCTGTGGGCACCACTACTGCCGGCAATAGCCGAAAAAATTGAAACAGCAAAAGCAGCACTCAGGGGCGCAAAATCAACCATCTCCGCTCTGGTAAAAAACTTAGCCGAACTCAAAGGGGCAGAAGAGACTGTCTAAGAACTAACTGACCTGGAGCTCGACGCACACACACAAAACACAGCACAGAACTTCCTAACTGCCAACGGCGTCCATCTAATAGCTGAAGCGCTAAGCAAAGACAAACCCAAGTGCCACGAAAAACTGACAGCAACGCCAAGGACAGCAGCCACGGACGCAAGACAACACACAACAAAAACAACCATTGACGTGTTCCAACTGACGACAATAGCAAAGTCGACAACAGCGGCCATCGGTCCGAGGCTATGCAGCGGCAACTCAGACCCGGGCACGGCCTGTGAAAGCCATGACAGCTCAAGTCAGACAACACTGAGGATCAACGGCGGCAAACTGCTAACGGAGAAGAAGATAACTTACGAATCGGAAAACGTCAACAAGCCAGACTTTGCAATAGCGGGGGGACAGGATAAAACCGTCATTCCACCCACAAAATATGTACAACAAAAACTTGCAGGCCTTTCCAAAATCACAGCAACACTGGAGACACTAAACTTCAAAGCGGCGACGTTAACATCAATTGGGATGACGAAGGAACCAACCTTCAAGAAAATAGCAGCAGCGATTTAGTTACCCGATGTCAGCCCAAGCGAGCTTCAAGGCAAAGACCAGGACTTAACACAACTGGTCGAAAAACATTATGGCAACGAACAAGGCACATTCGACAACAAAGTGTGGGGCACCTTAGCTACACTAGGGATCCCAAAGGCCGCATTGCTGGCAACAGACGAACAAAAGGTAGGGTCCACAGACAACCTGGCACAGCTACAAGCAGCCGTGGCTTATTCCATTATTCAGCTAACAAAATCAAAAACTGGCAAACCCTCAAGCAAGACCAACACTAAAGAGGAGGAAAATGGTAACAAAGTAGATGCATCAGCAGAAAAAACAGGAGAAAAGAAAGACGGGGATAAAAAAGCCGAGGTTTGCAAAGCCACTGAAGGAAAAGATTGCGACAAAACTAAGTGTGATTGGAATAAGGAGAAGAATGAGTGCAAAGTTAAGGAGAGAGCAGCTGTTATTTCTGCTGTAATAAAGGCCCCTCTTTTGCTTGCAGTTTTGCTAAATTTTCTAAAACTTATGAAATTTGCTATTTTTGAGAAAATTTGTTAATATTTGATATATTTTAACACTTTTGTTAATTTTGGTAATTTTTTGGAAATTTTTTGGTAATTTGAAGAATTGAAAATCTGAAATTCCGTCATGTACGTGACCTATGGGTCCAATTTAATAGTGTGAAATGGTATTGAAAATGAGTGCTATTCTAATTTTGTATTTGCTTTCTTTGTTTATTTTATTGGTATTAATCAGGATCATAATGGTAATATAATAATAATGATAATGATAGGAGAGAGCAGTGAGTGTGTGAATATACGAATATTATAATAAAAGTAGTGGTGATGACTAAATAGTGAGTCAAAATAAAAACATTAAAAAATAGCGAGGGTAATAGAGGACTATTAAAGTAACGGTGAATTGGAGAAAGAACAATTAACATTATTTAAGGAAATAGAGACGAATAAATATTTAAAAAAGTTTCTATACGTATTTCTTCAAAAACAAATATTAATATGTGAATAATTATTTACAGAATGTGATGGAAATAACAATAAGGCAGAAACAGAAGGAAGTGCAGAGAGAGTGGATTGCTACGTTATCTACAAAAGCGAAGATAGAAAAAAGGATAGAAGAAAGATATTTCAGACTTCAAAAAGGTGAAACTGCAAGAGTATACCACAGAAGAAATGGTAGATGGTGAAGAACAGATGACGATGCATATTTCATTAAAAAATTAATATATTTTTTGCAGAGATGACTGTAAAAACTGTGTTTTTTATTCTGATGGCAAATAATAATATCCAGCTGTGAAGAGGACGAACCGAATAAAGTAAAACAGATTGGTTATGTGTGTAATAATTTTGAAGTCATATTCCCATTAGATATCGTAATAAACCGCAACATTTGTGGAAACCAATATAGTACTATCGTGATTAGAATATTACAACTATAACTTCAAATGAATTGACGTGAACGTTGAAAAAAGAAAAAATGAGAAAAACACTTAAAATAGCGAATTTATAAAACAGTAGACGATGTTTATGACGAGAGAGAATCAGTGGCGACACTTCTCCAATCCTTCTTTTGAATCCAGATGAGAAATTTACTTCTGTCAAGAAGCGAGTAACTGATTCACATCAAAGCTGACTCCGATAGAGATTTACCGTCGTATGGTAACAAACGAAAAACGTAAAGGAAGGCAATTTTCGGTCCCAAATAATCAAGGTATAAACGGCATCAGCCCAAAGTGAATTCAGACACGCACAAGTACAAACAAAATGTCAATTATGTCCGACAGAATAAAAAACAGACCATTTATTCCGACACAAAGTGAAGCATGTGAACTAGCAGATGATATAAGCCACTGAAAATCATCAATTTTCAGTGTTTCATAAACAGATATATATAGAAAGACCCTGCTTCTAACTGAAACTGTAAACGTGTCATACTACTACAACTGAGGTTAACTTTTTAAATACTTTCCATTGGTTTATGTGGTGAAGCTGAACTTTGAACAAGTTGAACATATGAAAAACACAGCAATTTAGAGTGATAATTTGCCTATTTTCTTAGTGCGCTACTTTTCGTCATTATTATAAATTTTTCGAATGTTTATAATTTTTTGTGGAAGAAATACGTGCTGTTTTTGTCTTTTTCATTTTTGGAAATGACATGACATCATTGATTTGACTTAAAATTTTTTAAATGAAAATGTTTTTAATTCTTTAATGGAATTTTAAAAATAGAAAACTGTAGTTTTGTATTTGTTACATATTTATCCAATTTAATTTCTTTCATTTTTTACTTGGGTATTAGATAGCGGTGCGGTTGGAAGGTTGCAGTATCAGGTAGCTAACAATCTGTGGTTTTTTCCTACCATTTAATGACTCACACCCAAAGGCGGTTTTACAGGCCCAAGAAAACTTTTTATTTTTATTTTTTTAACCCATAGGAACTACCGAAAAAAAGTTAGAAATATTTTGGCTAAAAGACCAATGAAAAACCGTTACGGTCTTTACTTGCGAACATTGTTATTTTCACTGGTTTAAACTTGCTTAATTTGTCGCTATGCTGCCGCTACAGCTGGAATGGGGCTATTAAAAGTGGTTTGGCAGCCCGTCCGCGAACTCAGCGAAGAACTAAACACATATGCAGGCGCAGCAATGAAAAGCAGCACCGACCAGTTGAAAGCAACAAAAAACAGTAAATCAGCAGAGCTGCGAACGGCAATTTACCTAGCCCAAAACAGCGGCACCGAAACAGTCAGAAAAGTCAGTTTCCTGAAAGCCTATATAAGTCAAAAAAACAAAGCAATCAGTCACCTGAGACAAACGGCGATTCCACAGGCCATAAAAGCCGTTGCGCATGCAGTGTATCTGAAAGGCAACCTTAACGAGTTCCTTAACGTGATGACTTCCGCCAAATGTAATACAACAACAGGTTTTTTTGAAACAACAACAACAACAATAGCAACAGAAATAGCATCTGACATTAGTGGTACGCTGTGTAATCGCAAGATCTCCGAGGCTAGCGCAACGTACCTGACAACCTCGGTGCTAAGAGACCAAGGTTTTGACAACCTTCTTTCGAGGACGGAAGACGCCGACAACAAGCCGCCAACACAGCCGCATGTAACATTCTAGCTGGCGGCGCCAACAAGTATGGAACGGCGGTACTAGATAACACCCTCAAGATCACAGCAGGTTACGTTACGGTAGCCACGTCAGACACAACAGCAACTCTGGAAGACCTAACAAAACTCAGCAACGGTGGCGTCGGCAAGCTGGCAGCATTCGTCAATTTGTTCAATGCAAGGAAAGGAATAGAAACCAAACAGTCCGAAAACTTTAAAAACACAACTGGCAAACCAACATAAAGAGCGGATATACTGCAAGCAGCCAAGAGCGTTCTTCTGACTAAAGAGGAGCAAAAAACCAAAAACGGTAAAGCGGAGCTGGTGCAATTACTTGGAGGCGACGAAGAGAACAAGATTACCGATACCCTTAAACTAGTCGACGAAGAAACGATCCCGGAAGGCATCAGCGGTAACCCGAAGAAGTAGAAGCTGTCCCAAATTGCAGATGAAAACCTGTCAAATCACCATTCTCAGCTATTACGAAATGCATCTTTCCGACACGATCGTCAAACTGAGAAAAACACTGGCGCAGAAAGAGGCAGCGAAAAAAAAGAAAACAAAATCTCAGAACAAATTGGCAACGAAAAAGTAGACCCCAAAACGTGCAATGCAGACAAAAACTGAAAATATAATGAAAACATAAAATAGGGACCAAAATGCGTATTGAGTGAAGACGGCGAAAAAGGAGATGAAAAAGAAAGAAAAGAATCTGCAGGGAAAGATGGGAAAGCTAGAAATACAACAGGAAACAATTATGCTGTCATTAAGGCACCTCTTTTGCTTGCATTTTTGCTTCTAGTATAAAACTTTAAGGATTTAAAAGGGTTTTCCTCAATTTTGAGATAAGTTACTAATTTTTATACCATTTGATATATTTTAACGCCTTCTGTCAAACTTTTTCCAATTAGTATAAATTTGAAGAAATTTAATAATTAAAAAATTGATGTGAAAGTGGTCTATGGATGTAAAATTGTGTGGTTAAAGAGTGTTACAAATGAGTGAATCTCAATTTTTTTTATTTAATGGATGTTAGTTATGATCATGATAATAATGATAAGAAATTGCTGTGGGTCGAAATAATCATAAAAATAGAGGCAGTTAAAATAATGGAAAGTGATCAATTGGAATAATTAACTGTTCGAGACAATGACGGAGAAATTAAGGAAGACGAAATATGCTCAGATTCAAACGACAATATGACGATGGTCTTCATACACAAAAAAATGATGGAGGAGACGAAAAGGAAAAGACAGTGTTCAATGTAAGAGTCAAATCGAGTCGCTCCTAATACAAAGAGACCAGCGATAGGAAAGATAAATGATGGGACAAACAAGCGAAATAAAGTGACAGACTGCGACAACACAGCTTTCAAATTAAAATAGTGCCCAAGGATTACAAGGAGTTTTCTGTGACGCGCATTTCACACAGATATGGGTAGATGCAAAAGCTGTGATGATGGTATTGGCTGCTGTTTTAAAATTTGGTGGTATGTCCTAATGTTAAAAGTTATGTTCTTACGGACATGTTGATTCACAGAGAGTATGTTTTTTAACTTTGGCGGATAAATAGTCGGGAGAAGTTGGGTTATTTTGTAATTGAGGGAATGAAGGTGGGATAGAGTACTGTAAAAGGGTATGAACTCTAATTTTAAATCCAAAGGTAAGAAACGGCGAAAAGCGTGGTAACAACCGCCACTTCACAAACCTAACTGGGACCTTAAGGACCAAATCATGAGCGCGGTTTTGATATTCCCGAAACAAGCACAAGTGATCAAAAATTTACCACCTCATCGGAGCCAGGTCGAGAATATGGCTGGCCATGATGACAGGCAGGTGCCACTGCAAACCAGAAGACAATAAAATCAAAAACAAACCACTAAACAACGTAACTCCTCTTACCACCAAAACCATCAAGGAAAAGCACAAAAACCCAACAAGATTATATCAACATTTTTGGAAGATGCATATCATAGCACTACTGGTGATAACGTTACTGCTAGCCTTACCTAGAAACGAAGCAAACGTTGCAGCGGGAGAGAATGCAGCCCTGTTCAACGACCTATGCACAATAGTAAGCGTGGCGGATTCAGCGATAAAGCTAGGATCAGAAGCAACAAAAGAGAACCCAGTAACCAAAAAAGTACAGCAGATAAACATGACACTATATGACGCAGAATGGCGGGGAATATTCAAAAAAAAGACGCCACCGGATTCATGGGAAGAAACAATACCGGCTGACCTAAACAAAATATCCGGATGGGCGGAAAGGTGGCCACTTTGGCTGAAGGCAGCGAAAGACACGGAGGTTGAGAAAACTACGCTGTTAACAATGAAAGAAGCTGCCGCTGACACATTAACAGAAGAGCAGAAGGAAGAACTGTGGCACACGATTCAGGGCGGAGCAACAAGGGCGGTGGTACTACAAAAAGAACTAACTGCGCTGTATGACAAGGAGCAGAGTGCCAACACAAAAGCACTAACCACTAACATACGAACGGCAGCTTTCGGTACTGCAGTCGCATGCGGGGGAACCATAGAAGCCGACAAAGCATTCTTAGTTGCAGCGGCAGGGGACCCGGAGACAGCGTCCACAAACACCCCAGAAGCGCTACAAACCAACACCGTAGTTGCAACCGCAATATGCGTATGCAGCGGTTCCGCCAGCCTAACTAGGGCCTGCGTAAACCCGCAGACCGCACTAACAGACTGAACCAGCGGCAAGGCCGTTGCAGATACTCAGTGGAAACTTCTGAAAAGGCACTGCACGCACAAAGCTGCCACAGCCAATTCCGGCTGGTGTGCTAGCAGCGGCAATGGCTCGGATCCACGCAACAGTCAAAAGCGAACCCGGTGCGACGTACCTAGGGGCATGTTGTCAAAACAGATGCGACGGGGGCCAAGCCAACGGACAATGTGTAAAGTTCACTGGTGACAGCGCGAAGAGCACGACGGTGTTCGACACTCTACCATGGGTAAAGAAGGTAAATAATGCGATTAAAACTATAAGGCAAAGCGAAGAAGCGACGCGACAGGCCAAGATAATAAAAGCCCAGCTAGAAACCGAGCTGTCAGCAATCAGAGCGTCTGTAAACAGCATCATGCACAGAAGGAAAGTAAAAGATAGTCGGCAAGCGGCCGACTCAGCAATAGGACCGGAACGATACAGCAAAACATGCGAAGCTCACCACGCCAGCAAAGACAAATGCACGAAGGCTAACTGCGACTATAATGCAAGCGCAGAAGAGGTTAAATATAGAAAATTAAAACAGAAAAAGAAACCAAAACAAAGAAAACAGCAGAAAATGAAGCAGAAACTAAAACTGAATGGGAAAAACTTAGAAATGATAAAACTAAATGCGATGCTGACATAAGCTGTTAATGGAAAGATGAAACTTGCAAGAATTTCACTTTTCTTGTAAATAAGAAATTGGCTCTGAGTATGGCCGCTGTATTTATGGGCTTGATAGTATTTTAAGCATTCTAAGAATTTTTGCTTGATTTTATGAAACTTATAAAAATAATTAATATTTTCTTTGTGAGAGATTTTCCTAAAATTGCTAAAATTTGATATATTTTAACACTTTTTAACGAAAATGTTTAAATATAAAATTTGAAAGAGTGTGTATGAAAGTGTCCTATGGGTGTAAAGCAGAAGGGTGATATGGTATAAAAAGTTCTATTGTAGATTTGTTAATTTTGTTTACTGTATAGTTATTAGTTGAAATTAAAATTGTAATAGAAATAGTAATAATGAGAGGAGAGTATTTTGAGTGTGTGTATATACGAATATAATAATAATGGTGGTTATAAAGGACAACTTAAAGTCCTCAATTAAGGAATTTAACACAATTGGTAGGTTTAAATTAAAAATAGAGAGTGTTAAAATGAATGAAAAGGAAGGAACACGAATAATGAGAAATATTATTATAAAAGAAAATTTAGAGTAAAAGATTATGCGTGACGTCAAAGAGAAAGACAAAGAAGAAACTATCGAACAAAAAATATAGGCAGCCACAATGCCAAGACTTGTTTTCCCGGCTGCAGCAGACGTAAAGACAACAATACACGGCGAATTAGTAAAAAGGGCGGTTCTAGTCAATACTCCAGTAAGGCGAACCGCAGATAGAAATGGAAACACCTATATGAACAAATGGAAGGAGTTTTGTAGTGGAAAAAATGAATGTAAATATCTCTCTTTTTCTGTATGGGTATACTAAAAAGATACCAAGAGTTTTAAGGTGTGAATAATTGACACAAGAGGTGTCGCTGATGCGAAAGCAATGTATCATATTTAAAAAAGAGAAGAAATGAAAGCGTAACTTTTTGGAAACAAGTTCCGTATTTTAGACTCAATGTCACCTATTAGACGGAAAATGAATAAAAGAAGAGGCAGAAGAACAATTGAATGCGGAAAAAAAAAGCATCGTTAGCTGGTAATTTAACAGGTGTGCAAAGCAGGACTGACATAAAATAAACGCCATAACATAACATAATATTTGGATTTTGAGCCATAGTGATGTGTGAGGTTTTCGTACTTGGACAAAACGTTTGGACTTGCCGTTGGCAGAATATACGCAATAGATATAGAAATATAATGGAATTAGTATTAAAAGTACATATTCTTTTACTAAGCTGCGTGTAGGTGAAAGGCCACCTGAAGGCGGCCGACTGGCTTGCGGCTGCGTACAAACCTTTCCAATCGAACAAAGCTGTCGTTGAGACAATTAACAGAAAGGCTTAGTTTAAAATTTTCAAAGCACAATTTAAGAGATAAAGCACAAAAAGAGGTGATCACAATTTTCTGTTGAGGATTTCGGCTTTAGAGGTAATATTGGAAGGCTACTGAAATAGATGTTGCAATAGCTCGTGGCTCTGTATAAATAGAAGAAGGCCAGCAAGGCCTATGTATAAGCCTTCCATTCAAAACTAGGTCTTAAAAAACCGGAAATAACAGCATTTAAGTGTACCATACATTAAGAGAAAGGGAAAAGTAGTGTAACTTCTGTGAAACGAATATGGCCAGCTAAACCCAACGATATTCAACCCAGACTTTAAATCTAATTTGAATCACTACCTCCAAAGGGAGTAACATGATTAGAACAGGCCTTACACTATTTTGACTAGTGTACATTAACGCACACGAGGGCTCAGCCAGTGCAGGTGATGCACTAAGCAGTGCCGCTGCACAGAAAACTTGCGATTTCTCTGCTAAAGCAAAAAAAGCCGCAGCTCGGAACGCGGCTAAAGCTGTCAAACACAGCTAGCTATCTGAAAGTAATCAACGCTGCTACAGCAAGGCTAACTGCATGTGCAGTGAAATCACCGGGATGGGCAACGCAACCTCTGATACTGGCAGCCTACCTGCAAGGCGAAGGCGACCGACACCTAACTGAACCCACTTCAAAAATGACAGCAGCCGTAAAGGCTGCAGGCCAAGTCTCTTACGCAAGTGGCAGAATAGACGAACTAATGCTCTTGTTCAAGAATGCGCAGCGCACAAACCCATCTAACGGCTTCTGTATTTCAGCACGCACACAGCCAAATACGGAGTCAAACGAAGCGGCTAGCAATGGCTGCAAAGCCACTGACTTAACAGCCGAAATCCCCGACGCCACAAACTTACAAGAGGCGGCAATTCAAGTGTTCTCAGCTTCGACCGCCCTGACGGGAGCAACAGCAAACAGCTGTGCTTTAACCGCAGCTGTCCTAACGGCTTACAAAAAGGATACCGGCAACATGCTGCTGCTGGAAGGTTTAATAGAAATAGCAAACACCGGGGGCTTTGCAACAAACAACATCGAAAAAGCAGCAACGGAGACGGATATACTCAAGCCGATAGCATCGTCTTACACAGCAACACATAATTACTTGTCTGCGACCGATACAGCGCAAACGCTCGACGCCGACGGACTAGAGAAGCTATTGAAACCGGACGCAGTAGGTAGAAAGCTCAAAGACACAATAAACTCTTTCTACCAATACAAGCCCGCCAAAGAAGAAAACGACATAAAGAAAATAGCAACCGAGCTTTTCAAAATACCAGCCAACGGCAGCGACAGTGGCTTCGTAAAAGCTCTTAAAGGGGACAAAGCACTAGCTCCGACACGTGGCCAAATAGACCTACAGCTAACCATGCAGCTAGACTATCAGCAACTAGCTCGCAAGGAAGAAAAGAAACTACAAATTTTAAACAAAAAAGCAAACAAAAAAGCTCCAGATTACCACAAGGAACTTTCAGAGGGTTCTTAGGCGTAAAAAAGCAGAAGAAACTTGAAGCAAACTAACAGAAGTTGCTGCATGTAACGCAAATCCTATATGCAGTTATAATACAACAGAAACCGAACAAACCAAAAAATGTAAATTTGATGCCAAAAAAAGCGACAGCAACCGGCGTTCCTGTAGCACAAGCTCAAAAAAAGAAACAAATACTGCTTCAGAGAGGTGTACAAAACATAAAGATAAAGCAAACTGTGAAAAGGAGAATGAGGGACAAAAAACCTGGTGAAAAAGCTTATTGTGGATGGATTGAGGATAAATGCAAAGATTCCTCTATTCTAGGAAACAAACAATTCGCCATGATGGTTTCTGCCGCATATGTGGCCTTGCTTTTTTAAAACAAATTTTTCCCCCTCTTTTTTTCTTTCTGAGATTTTTATATATTTTAACACGTAATTTTCCCGGGAATATTTTTTTTTGGCCGTCTGTGCGTGTAAAATTTTGTTTTTGATAGTTAAAAAATTTCTTTTATTTTCTTGTTGTTTTTTGTCTAACAAACCAAAAAAGAGGGTAGGCGGTAGGTAGGGAGAGGTATGGAGGGTTAGGGAGGTTAGGAAGGTTAGGGTTAGAGTTATTTCTCCTCTTACTAGTAAGTTTTTTTACTAGCAGTGAAGCGTTGTGACTTTAGTTTTTTTAAATTTTAATGATGAAGCGGATCTTTTTTTTTATGACAACCCTAACCCTTATTCACGCAGCAAACATCCTTGTTTAAATTAGCCGAATCTACATCACTAGCAGCTTGTTTCGATTTAACTTTTTGAGCTTTTATGAATTTAAATTCTGAGTTTTGGGCTGCGAGCGGCCTAAATCTTTCGGTATACGCTGGCGGGTGGCAGTTTCGCCGCGCGAAACGATTTGTTTTTAAAGGGGAAATAAGGAAAAAATACTAACATTTGGGGGATGGCCAATTATCAAAATTAGAAATCAAAGAGCGGCTACACAATCTGTCGCTGGAACCCAACAGCTGAAGCCGCTCAACTGCTAGAGGTCCGTTTTCAAACCGAAAATCGACGACTGCAAAAAGTGCACGTTGAGTGAGGAAATCAAGAAGAAAGTAGAAAAAGAAGCAAACTAAGAAGGAGGGAATGATGGGAAAAATAAGAATGGAAAGACATGTGCTGATCCTAATGCACATACGGAATGTGAGGCGGCATACAGTCCCAAACCAGTAGGAAAAAACAAATTTTGTGGCTGGAAAGGAGATGATGCAAGTTGAGGTGATAAAAGTTTCAAATTCCACTCTTCCAGTTTCTCGTCAATAAGAAATCGGCTCTAAGTATGGCTGCTGCTTTTGTACATTTTATAGCATTTTATTATTATAAGGATATTTGTTTTATTTTATAAAACGAATAAACCTTATGAAACTTGGACATTTTTTGAGAATTTACTAAATTTGCTAACATTGGATATATTGCAACACGTTTTTGATGAAACTTTGCAAAATTTCTTAAATATTGAAAGAATGAAATTTTTAAAAAATATGTAATGTATGAAAGTGTTTTACTGTGTCCAACACCTTCACGATACTATTATCATAGTGTATAAAAAATTAGGGTTACACTTATTTACTCTTTTAATTCATTTTTTGCTGTAATACATATTAAAGATGATAATAGTAATAATAATAGAAGAGTTTTGTGAGAGTGTGTATATACAAATATTATGTTAAGAGTTCTTCTGAAGCCAAGATAGGCAACGAAAAATAGTAGCACGTAAGATATTGAAGTGTGTGCAGTTGTATTAAGTGAGTAAAGAAGTTGGAGGGCGAGAGCTCGAGTAATATTATTAAAGGACAACTCCAAAAGAGAAATAATTGGGTGGTGATAAAATGTGCATAGTTTTGTCCACTGATATAAAGCTGGTAATCTTTGTAAACTAGAATGTGATGAAGGAACAGTAGGGGTGATCCGAAGTAAAGTACACATGCGCAAGGGAGTCGGTATGTAATCCGTATGGATTGAAGCAGCTGTCGGAGAAGAAGAAAAGTAAATATAGAGTGAAGCAAATAGACGCACGGTACAGAGAAGCACAGAATGAAATTATAATGTAGAAGTCTGTTCTCCGTATAATACTCAAAAATGTATAGATGTTATTGAAGAGAAATTGATGACTGTTTTTTGTTATATGATAGAGGATCTTAATATTAGATGTGAAGAATAAAGAGGACGGAAGGAATGAGTAAGTGTAATGTACTGCCAAAGTTTCCCTTTTATTAGATACATTAATAGGCGTTAATTCATATATATGCCCACTAATATAATATTATTGGGAGAATATTTTTAAAAATAGGACTACTAATTGATTAAAGTGACAAAATATGAAGAATTAGACGCGAAAACGTCTTTAAAAAGTGCGTATATGAGCCACTGGAGGATTTTTATGAAGCTGAGAGAATAAACAATAGTACTCCTTAAATTGCATTATGGTATAATGTGCAGACGTTAATATTCTTGATGGGGCGACTAATCCATGTAAAATAAGTCACTTATACACATCTAACGGCGCCAATTAAAAATTAAATACTGCGAAAAAATCCGCCCTCAGCGGTCGAAATTACCAAGTCTTCAGAGAAGAAGACATTAAGGAAAACAAAAGCTAACCCTAAACAAAAATAATATTCGCGTTCGTGACAAGAGACGGCCTTGCCATGTTATTACGTCGGCATATAAAAAAAATAGCGCTAGATAAAATAAATAGAAAAACATTGTCTTTGAGTCCTCATGGAGATAAATAGGTTTCCTATTTTCAGGACACTATGTACCAATTTCACAAATAAAGAATATATGCTGTAGCTATAGTTATAAAACAACATAAATTATAATTAAAAAATGCAATCTATTCGTAAAAGCAGGTGAACTTTTGTCATAATTACTATGGAGTTTTATGGTGAAATCGAGCTTTTTTATAATTTAACAATATATAACAAAAACTTGTTGAAGGATATTATGTGTGAAAGTCACTACTTTCTTTTAAACAAAAGCTGTAAGCTCCCAAGTTTACATTTGACCAACTTCTAATCCACAAGCTTCTACAAGACGACAAGATGTTGGCAAACTTCAAGGCATTGACTTTCGTAAGCATAGCCCTTTGCCTACCAGTTGTAACAACTTCAGCTGTAAAAACACCAACAAAAAAGGCTAAAAGCGCATGCGACGTAGCAACGCAGCTGCGGCAGATGGCGGACTCCGCAAGGACCAAAATCACATCCACACAAGAAGCTGTCAAGACGATGCTGACTACAGCTTCTAAGCCTGACGTCATCGCCAACGGTGTTAACACAAACGCGGGCTGGGCAGCAGCTTATCTGCGCTCAATTTATATTCAAAAAGCCGCAGAAGCAAACGATAAGCTAGCCGCAAATACCCCAGCGTTATTAAAAGGCATCGAAGCGCTGAGCCGGCTCGCAGGGAGCCAGGAAGCAATCAGCAGACTCTCACAGCTGCACCTACAAGATCTAAATATGGCCACAGCCACGACAAGCACGGCGACAGCGACAAAAGGCCAACTCAAGCCCAAGCTGGACGCGGCTCTTAAAGCTCATTGTGTCGGACAGGACGACAGCAGGGAAAAGGACTCGAGCACCGACGATCATAATGCAGACCACAAAAACGCCATAACGATAGTGACAGTGACACCAACACCACCAGGAAGCGCGCTCGGCACCTACCTAACAATATGCGGCAGCAACTCGGTCAGCAGCGGCGCACCAAACACGGCAAGCTGCACTTCAACCCAGGCAACTAACATAGGATTCAAAGGAGGGCAAGTATTCACGGCAACGGTAGCAGTTGCCCACACAACAGGCGACTCGGCCCCGCTTGCCTACAACGAAATCGGCGACGATGCGACGACGCCCAATAAAGCGACAATAAAAGCAGAACTTGCGCTGGTACTTGAAATGGTTCACGCTGCAACACAACTCGGCACGATAACACCACCTGCTACCATTGAAAGCGCCTTTGATGCCGCTTCCGCAGGGCACGCAATAGCCAAAGCTTTGGGAGGCCACGAAGCGACAGCCGAGCAACCAAATTTAAAGGAAAAAGTTAAACACACAACCGAAGAACTTTTCGGCAAAGAAAGAAACTCAATCAAAACACAAATAACCCAATTACTGAACACCTTTCAGCCAAGTAAAGCAGCAGGCTCAGACGGCGCTAAAAAACTTGATTCAATAAACGCCCCTGAGGAGCTGTCAAAAGCAGCGACGTATTACACTATCAAAAATTTTATCGACGAGGAAGAGCAAAAAAAGAAAAACCAAGAAAACCCCTCTTGCCCAACCAAAACAGGCAAACTAGAAGAACCGAAAAAATCAGCAGACGAATGCAAAAAGCATACAACGGAGCAAGCCTGCAAAGGTGAAAAAGGTTGCGATTTTGATGAGAAAAAAGACCCGAAATGCTTTCCAAATAAAAAAGTGTCTACAACCTCAACAGGGAGAAGATCTATTGTAATCAACGCTCTTCCTTTGCTTGCAGTTTTGCTTCTAGCATAAAAAATTTAGGATTGTTGCTCAAAGTTATAAAACATATAAAAATCTGCATTTTTGCCAGAATTAGCTGAACTTTTAAATTAGATAAATTTTCACTCTTTTAATAAAGCCTTTGCAAGTTTTAAACCCCCATAAAATATTAAATTTCTGTATAAAGTATTGTGGTAATAGGGTATGAAAGATGGGTAATTTTCTAATTTATCATTATTTGTTTATTTATGGATATTAGTTACGGTTATAATAGTGATAGTAATGATAATGATGATAATATCAATAGTAAGATAGTAATAGTAATAATATTTTTAATAGTGACGAAAATAGTGGTATAGTGATTGAGAAAATGTGTGTAAAAGAAATATTTTCAAATTATAAACCTCAAAGAGAAACAAAGAAATAATGACACAGAAGATACGCAGTTTCAAAGTCATGCATTGCTATGGACATGATCATACATAAAGAGACGCTTGATGGAACAGTGAAGGAGAGAAAGAGTCTATACTACAAGCTAAATAATTTTTCTTCATTATCCACTGCAGCATAAGTAGCTATAGAAGAAGAAAAGGAGGAAAAGAGAGGAGAAAATGCAGAATAGAATGGAAGAATAAGAGACACCACAGTGTGGAGGGTGGGGTGCAATGTATCAAGAAGTGCAAATGATTTTCTACATTTCACTAAAAACTGGATAGATGGTATTTTAATGATAGGCACCACTTTTTATTTAATTTGATGGCGGAACCTAGCGTGCAGCAGAAAGTACAGACGCTGAAGCTGTTGGTAAGGCCAAATAAAGGCTTTTTAAACCCTTATATGATCTGTGAAGCAGTGGCTACAGGGGAGAAGTCTTGAAATTTGGACAATACCGGAGGCCGTGGTAACGATCACAGTGAAGCTCCTTAAACAGTGGGTGAAAACCAGTATGAAGAAATGGCTGTAATCGTAACACAGCCCATCCAAACAAAGGTCGCCGGCCACAACGGTAATAATCAAGTAAAGTATCAAAGTTTCTTTCTTCTCCGGGAACCGGCACCTAAGATCTAATTTGCTGCACAGAGCACAAGCTAACCACTGCTTTAGTCCAAAGAAAACAAAGCAATCCAACTTCAATTTTGGTAGATGCCAAATGACTTGGGTAGGCAGTGCACAAACGCAGGTAATGGCTGCGAACCGTCAGAAGCAAACCATAGACAACCAAATGAACTCTCGATACGGAAAGATGTTTTTTCTCTTATTTTGCACTCCAGGAGGACAGCCAACAAGACTAGCACCTTAAAATGTTTCTTCTAGCTGCGATTCTAGCAGCAACGACACTGTTTCTAAGCAGGGGTTCAACACCAACACATAATGCCATGAAGGAGGAAACATGGAAACCGGTATGTGAAACAGAAGCAGAACTGAGATAACTGCCGAGCATGGCGCTAACAGCTCTGACACGCAGTCAGGAAGAGGAAGATAAGATGATAACAACTGGATTAAAAGCAATGCTTTACGCCGAAAAGACAGCCAGTACAGCAGATAGTTTAAAAATGTCAGAACTAGCGGCTGCCATATTAAAATTGCAGCAAACACGCGTAGCAACCGCGAAGGTTACTACACGACAGCAGTTCAAGCTCTGACGTCAACACAAGAGCTTGTTGGGCAAATCGACGCAACGATAACAATCTTCGGTAAAGCATCTAAAAACAGCAAGTATTGCTTGGGGAACAGCAATGACTATGGCGACGCAGCGAGCCAAGCGCAAGCACACGGTTGCAGTGGTAAACCCCAACAGATCACCGCATCAGCACCTGCGATAGGCGACGGCCTAGTTATCCCTAAAGGCTACGCTAAGCTAAAAAACATTGTAGGCGACAACGGCGTAGAATCAACAGGAAACCTTTGCGTGTTCACACACAGCGGAAACGATCACAGTGCATAGACAGCCGCTACATCCAGAAAAAAGCTACTAGACGGCATCTTCGACTTTTCAACAGCAGATGAGGTACACAGAAACGGCTTTACAGCTATCGATACAGCCTCGCACAACCGCCAAGCGGACACACTAACAAAAACAGCGTTCTTAGACGTCAAAGCAATGAAATCTGGCCATAAACAATCTGCCCAAGCGGACGAGGTAAGCATCCTCAAACAAGCAGTAAACAGCGGCGAAGCTAAAACGGCAATTAAACAACTCCTAGCAGCAACAGAAAAGAAAAACAAACCAGGCGCCCACGAGGAAAAAGCAGAGCAAACAGTTAGCACTACTTTAAAAGCATCAGACAAAAACTTAGACAACCTGTAGGAAAAGATTAAGAAGGAACCCGTAGTGGATAGCAAACAGACCCTCGGAAAAAATACGACAATTGGAGACATAGACAACGCAGAAGAATTACAAAAAACGATAGCTATCTACGATGCAGCAGCCAAAAATACTATCCAAAAGTTAGAACAAGAAAAAGACTCAACGAAAAGCGCTGACTCCAACAGTGAAACAAAAAGTGACGATCAATGCAAGGAACACAAAGACAAAGGACCCTGCAAAAAAGCGGGATGTAAATTTGATAAAGACAAACCAGATTGTGAAAAACGCTTTCCAGAACCTGAAACAAAAACAGACAAAAAAGATGATAGAGATGAGAAAACTACCTCAACTTGTACAGGCAAAGAACAAAAAGAATGCGAGAAAGCTACTGATTGCAAATGAGATGGAAAAAAGTGCAAAGATTCAAGTTTTCTTGTCAATAAGAAATTGGCTTTGATTACTGCTATATTTGTGAGTTTGTTAGCATTTTAGCGTTTTTTTATTGTAATTTTTTAAGGATTCTTGCTCAACTTTATGAAATTCATGGTGCTTTTTTGTGATAATTTTCTAAATACTGCTATATTTTGATATATTATAACACTTTTGTACGACTTTTGATAACTTTTTACGACTGCATAATTTGATATTAAAGTGGCCTATGTTCGTAAAGTCATAGGGTGACAAGATATCGCAAATGAGTGCTATTCTAATTTGGTTCATTTGTTTTTTTTGGATACTAGTTGGGTTATAATGTTAATAATCGCAACGAATCATGGCAACAACGGTAGGATAGTGTTGTGCATGTGTGTATATACTACTATAGTTAGTGGTGTTGTGTCAAAGACTAAATTTTTAGGTAGAATAGAAGCACTTCAAAATGACAAGAATAAAATGGAAGTAAGTGATGGAGTTAGGTAGCTTGAGAAATATTATTAAAGGGAAACGCAGATAAAAATGGAGAAGATAGAATATTTTCAGTTTCTGGTGCAAAAAAAAGAGGATTGGAAGCATAATAGATGAGTAGATGATAGAGAGTTATATGAAGAAGTGACGTAATTTAGTTTTTACGTTTAATACTGTCTCTACATTATCCGCAAAAAATAGATAACGAAGAATAAATAGGGGGAAATAAAAAACAGATTGAAACAACGGGTTGAGCTACAGAAAAGCACAGATATGATGAAAATAATACCTCGTGATGAGAATATTGTGTACCATATTTCGCTCGGAAATGAATAAATAGAACTACAGAGATAGTGGAGACTGTGTTTTTAATCTAATTGCGGATCCTAATGTCCATCTGTGAAGAAGTAGGACCAGAAATAAGTAATTGTGTAAGAGTAAGGGGGCCTCAATAGTTTCTTTTTATCAGACATAGTAATACAAACAACATTCGTAAGAAAAAATATAATATTATTGGAGGAAACTTTTTTACTGAGGAGTATCGATAGATTTCTGTGTTCAACAAAAAAAGAATAAGAACGCAGAAAGTTCATTATGATCTTTATAAAGTATAGAGAATTTATAAGTAAGGCCTCACACTGCACTGTCAGTGTTACAGACAGCCGCTGACACAATTTCAATAGAAAAAATACACATAAAAGTTGTCGCTGATGAGAAACCAATGGACCGACTTGAAAAAAAAGTGAAGAAGGAACTTCACATACACAAGTTACTAAAACTTAAATTCAACATAGAAAAAACCAATGTGATCACAAGCATAAGTGAAAGCCAAGTCGTGCTCGTGAACAGGCCATATGTTGCTTTGTTATTTTGAATAAAGCGAAAACATCTAAATTAGATGACTTTAGAAGGTATTAGTGAACATAAGGTTTAACTTTTTAGATATAAATATGGTATAACATGGTTTGTAATTAAGAAATTGATATCCACGGCTTAAGTGACTGTATTTGTTCACAGCTATTATTCAGATGCGTTTCTGCAGCACTCTCACTTCGTAATCGCCACATATCACTGAAAAAAGTAAAAAATAACAATTGTACGGTACCAAAACCCTCCCTAAACAATACTCGGCCGTGACAACCAATGCCGAGAATAAAACAATGACTAAACTGCAGAAGTCCCAACTATATGAGTTTAGCCAGACGAAACTTAATACCTATAAGCGAATTCACAGCAGCAGCGATAGAACATCAAGAAGAGGAATCAAGCCCGTAAGAAGCTATCCAATAGACAACCGAAGCAATGGGCCCCCAATAAAAAAGCAGGCAAAGACCGCCTCTATGGCCTCAAAAACTTTTAAATCTTTTACCGTGGATATCGCCTAAGGAGTAAACTCATCGCACATGGAGAGTGCCGTCAGAAGCAATAAAAAACAATTAAGCTTCTATGGCGCCGCTTGGAAACCGTGATGAATTAAAACTAAGCACAGCTCCTACAACCCAAAAAGAATTGTTCAAGTGCCATAGGACGCGCACAATATGTAAAACTATTTCAGATTCCAAAACTCTCGAAAACCTAAGCGCAACGACAGTAGTATCCGTCTTAACAATAGCTGTCGCTGAAAGAAGCACGGAATGCACTGAAAAGTCAACTATAACCAAGACATGCTACAAAACCAAATTAATTGACAAAGTACTCAAAAAATACACCTCAACAGGTACCAGGTCCATAAGGTTGTGCGAACCCTTTATGTCGATGCGGGTCATCATTAGCTACCGGCATTCTAAGCCAAAGCGAGCAACTACCGCCGATAACATCAGCTTTTCCTAACAGTGGCAATCCAGCGCATGAATAAATTCTAATCTTATCTTACCAGCAACACACAAACCCTGGGGCGGAATTAACGCCTATGGCAACCAGTAAAGGACACCTCTTAGTTTTACTAGCCGCAAAAATCAACGATGTGAAGGTTTAGGCAAACACATGACAATAATAGCCAACTGCGGCGTCAGTGCCGCCGCGGGCAAGTGCATAACGGAGTTCTCGGTTATACCGATCACACCAGAGCCGTGCCCGATTTAAACAGTGATTAATGGCATAGGAGTAGTGGATGGAGATGCAGTATCAGCAATAGATTTGAAACTATTTTTAAAGAAAAACGAAAGTTTCTCCAAAGAACGAAGTAGAAGTAGTTGCAGTGGGCACGGGGCGCACAACCGTTTTCACCAACGCCACGGAGAAGCTAATAGTGGCCACAATACAAGAAAATCATACTATCATCTACAAGTGATCGGTATTTTTGAAGCAGACATAAAGCGCAGACAATGTAAACTTCGAGGGAATTTCTGGCTGTATAGCAACCACTTCGGAACTAATACACAGGAGCTCTGTAAAAGTCAACAGAACCATCCCTTTTTCTTGATAAGACACACTGTATAAACCGAAGCCACATAGACACGCCCTCAAACTTACTGCAAAGGACTCCACTAGTCAACCAAAAACCTTGAAAACCCGAATACGGTGGCAACACGTCAGTCTTCAGACAGGGCCAAAGAATTTCCAAAGACACAGACAATGATGCAGGCGACCATTTTCGCAGCTGCGCTAGCGGCAACTGTTTTTTCCCAAGCTACGTCGACCATCCAAGACGCCATGCACAAGGAGGAGGATCCCTGCGCGGCAGCGGATTATCTTAATGCCCTAGCTAAAAATGCTGAACTAAAACTTAAAAACCAGATAGACAAGGCCCAAGCAGACTTGCTTGAAGCGGCTCGGCTGCGAGTGGCAATAGCCGCACAAGCAACAAACTCGCAGGTAGGGGCAACGTTGTTGGCGATCAAACTGACGGCAGCAGCAACAGAAGCTCTCAATAAAGCTAAAGCAAACTACGATGCAATAGTCACAGGGATCAGCGAAGTCGAAGAACTAACTGGAACACACGGCCTATTGGCAGAACTTTAAAAGCTAAAACTGCCGAACAAAGACGGTGCGATAGCGAACACTTTTCTCGGTTCAACAAGTAGGCACCTCACAGTGGAACTGTCAGCACCGACAAAAGGCGAGTGCCCAACCGGAGAAGGCACTAGAAAGTCGCAGAAGGAATTAAGTGCAGCAGCGGCCAAACCAAGCCGACTACCGATCAACACTATAAAGGTAAAACCAGCAGGCACCAAGCTAACCGACGATCTAACGATCTGCGAGACGGACCGAGCAGCAGCCTTCCTGACAGCAAGCTGCCGAAATGAAGAAGGCAGCACAAGCATAAGCTTCAGAGGCGGTGGGCTGTTAACGCGAAAAGTCAGCACATTGAAAAGAGATGTAGGCAGTACCAGCGAATATGACACATCGAGCTTCCCACGAAAATAAAACTAACAAAACTAAACAAGGAAGTGAAGGCAATGGAAATAGCAATGAGCGATCTAACTTATACACGACAAGGACCGAAGTTAAAAGAGCTACTTACAACAGGGTCGCCTACGGTAGCTATTACAATGGCTTTAAGAGAAGAAAAAGCGACGCACACCACAGGCAAGGGCAAAGAAGAAGCATACAAGCTACCAACACAAGAGTATGGAGTATATCAAGAAAAGTCGAGGCAAAAATGGCAAAGCCGACGCGGGAATTCAAACCAACCAAAGCAGCTACAGGAGTTAGCGGTGACACACAGCTTCAACAGATAAACATCAGTGGATGACCTAGCAGCAGCAGAAGCATATTATACAGTAAGAAGGTATATTGAGGAGGAGGAAAAAAAAAAAGAAAAACCAAGCCAGTTCCTCATGTCCCTCCAAAACAAACAAGGCACCATAGTCACCCAAATCAGCAGACGAATGAAAAAAGCATAGTACAGAGAAACCCTGCAAAGATGAAAAAGGTTGCGATTTTGATGAGAAAAAACGGAGGTAGAAAGATGCTTTCCAAAAGAGAATTCGTCTACAACAGCGAGTAATTCTTTTGTAATTAAGGAGCCTCTTTTGCTTATAGCATAACACTTTTAAGAATTATTGGTAGAAGCTTTTTATTAAATTTTATAAAATTTGTGAGATTTTGCTGTTTTGGAAGAGTTTTCCAGAATTTGAGATACATTAACACTTTTGTAAAACTTTTCGAAATGTACAAATTTTGAAAATAAAAAAGTATAAACTTTGGCATGAATGCAGTGTATAACTGTAAAGTAATAAGGTTTTAAGGTATTAAATTTCTACTTTTTGTATACTTAGCTCATTTTATTTTTCTATTTTTAATTTTAGGGTTATGATGATAATAATAATAATGATCGCGGTAAGTGCATACCAACATCATGATAAAATGGTGGTAGCGGTTGAATGAATGACAAAAATAGAAGCATTTAAAACAATGACAATGGTGAAGTGTGAGTAAGTGAGTAAAGTGTGTGAGAAAAAGAGAAATATTACTAATGGGAAGGTAAAAAGGAGGGAAGAAAGAAAGGAGAAGAGTGCTAAGATGTAATATGCGCAGTTTAAATCATAAAATTGACTATGGGCATCATTTTACAAAAGGAGATTGTAGAGGGGATAGTAATGTAGAGAAAGTGAGAAGTGCACAAAGCAAATAAGGTAGCTAACACTGACACTAAAACAAAGAGAAAGTTTAAGTCTAAGGCACCCAAGGCCATCATTGTCCATATGTTATCAAGAACCGTCAAAAAAAGCATTATTTCTTTTCAGCGTCCTATCATAAATAAACGTAAATCTTAAAAGAAAAACCAAGCTACAAAAGGAGATAAAATTGATTTGAAACTGCGCATTTTATGTGAATAAAGGGTTCCACCAAAAAAGGAAAGATAAGCACTTGATGATTGGAACAAAACATGCGACGCCATCGAAGGTTAGCACCAAAGTTAGGAAGGATAACATTAAACAAAGAAATAGTGTATCCAAATGGCAAATGAGAAAGCAAAAAAGGGTTCGTTGTAGCATCACAAAGGAGTGTATAAACATTAACCCTTAGTGACACTTACATGCAGAGGAATCGGCGATGTTGTTAGATATAGCGAATGTTTTCGCTGTTTTATGGGATCACACTTGTGAAGGCGTGAAAATGGTGCTTAAATAGCAGATATAGTATAGTAAAGTTGAAGTGACTTAGAATAATGAAAGCGAATCTAGCCTAGCAGTCAGAAACTTGTAACGATCATCCATTTCCTGCAACACTTAATCACCTCCACGAATTTCCGTATAGTCAACTGTAATGAAAGACAGTAATGAAAGAAGAAAATGGAGCTGACAGAAGCGTTTGGATTGCATTGTAAAACCACTCGGCCTTATAAGAGAAGTTATAAGCGCTGAATCCGGGCGAGGCTCACTAAATGAGCCATACATAGCCAAGCGAACAGACAAGCAAACATTAATGTTCGAGGCCGATTCACCAGCGAAGCAGTAGGCTGCAATAGCTCAAGAGCGCTGCAAACCTAACGATTGGCACCGCATCTGGCAGAAAAACAACGAAACTTTACATACCTATGTCTGAGTGCACAGCGCGATTTGTGCAAGCTCTGTTCCATCGATGGAAGGTGATGGGGCTGAATTGCTTTCCAGAAGGGTCAGGAAAGCAAAAAAGAGTAGAAAATCAAAATGAAGTATTTTGGCCCAAATGTTGGTACAAGAAAACAGACATACATGTGTATGTGCATGTAATTCAACCGCAGTAAATACAAGACGAGTGGGTGAAGGTAGAAACCTTTTGGCAGAGGGAGAAAGAGTTGACGGTTGGCTCTAGACTATGTATCCGTCATCAACTCTGACAAAGTCAGCTACAACACTTTAAATTTCAGGTGTGCTGTATAAAATCCCGAGTAAATCACACGGAACGAGTTGCAAAGCTGCAGGAAGAATTTCTATATAGTATTATTTGAATTTGTCAATAATTTACGTTTTAACTGGTGTAATTCATTACTCTCAGGACTCAGATACATCTAGTACATTCCGTGCGGTGAGTCAAAAAGTAAAGGCAAGCAGACCCTAAACAAAAACGAAGCAGATGGACATTAGAATGATTACTTTATTAAAGGTGATGTCGGCTTTAAGTTTCGTGGTCACAACGGGGTCAGACGCCGCAAAAAGTAACGCAGTCGGTCACGCGGCAGCGACAAAGCTGTGCACACTCATAAAGCACAACAAAAAAGCAGCAGAAAGCACGACCGCGAGACAAAAGCATTTAATACCGGAAATTGTCAATCTAAAAACGCTAAGTTTAAAGTCAGAGGAGGCAGCATATGTAGCGAAAAAGGACGATGCCCCGGCGCTAACGCTCTTCGCCGGCTACATGCACACAAAAATGAAGGAAAGCCTTGCGGCACTGGAAAATCTTTCCCCAAAAGCATCCGTAGCCGCTGCGGCTCTAGGTTACACAGACGGTAGGTTAGACGAAACCACCAGTGTATTCAACCAAGCGGTGTCAAGCATTCCAGGAACCGAATATTTCCTCCAAGCGCGATCAGGAAGAAACGGCAACAACAAGATAGCAACCGAAGATGCAGTCTGCGTTGCAGCGATGCAGATAGATCCTGTACCAGGCTTTGCGCACTCGAAATAAGACTACAGCAAACACACGGCACTAGCAGGAGGCAGTGGAGCATCGGAAAGCACTAGAAACACCTGCCAGCTCACCAAAATCTCAAGCAGCGGAGGGTAAGAGGCAACAACTGGCGGACCTGATCAAGCTTATTGGGGCGGCGGAGCATTAAAAGTAGACGGGATAACCCCAAACGTCTAGCCACTAACAGCAGCAGCATGCGACCAAACCGCAGAAAACATTAAAAGCCACCAGGCAGCACGGAAAGCCTATGACAAATTCCACACAGCGGCAACGCCTCAGAAAACACCAACAGAGAGCAATTATGACAGCTGAAAGACCGAAGATCTGCTGCTGGAGGTGATAGCCAAAACGTTAGAAACTCAAGCGAATAAACCAAAAGAAGAAAAATCCGACAAAGCC
The DNA here is from genome assembly GCF_000002445.2 of Trypanosoma brucei brucei TREU927. Taxonomy (NCBI): domain Eukaryota; phylum Euglenozoa; class Kinetoplastea; order Trypanosomatida; family Trypanosomatidae; genus Trypanosoma; species Trypanosoma brucei. The sequence continues at coordinate 5,069,054 of NT_165288.1, read as the reverse complement.
GTAACCACAACGCGCGATAAACTTTTCGGTAACGAACAAGCTCAATTCACATCAAAAATTGTGGGCTAAGTTACAAAAAACGAAACTAATATACAGCGATGGAGCGACGGTAAAAAGCGAAATCGCAGAAGAGATTAACAGCGATGAAAACTTCACCGAAGCGACGTGCAGGTGTCTTCAAGCAAAGAGGCAAGAAGCTCTAAAGCTAACAATTCAATAGCAACACTGTCAAGACAACAACGCAACCCATAAACCGGAAGAAGTTTGCAACGCAATAGAATAACAAGAAAAGTGTGGCGGAACTCCAGGCTCCCATTATTAAAAAACAAAAGAAGGAAAAAAGTGCACATTGAGTGAAGAAAGCAAACAAGCAGCATCAAAAGAAGCAACAGAACTAACAGGAAAAAAGAAAAACGGGAATAATACTGGCAAACCTGGATGCAGCACCCTTCTAAACCAGACGGCTTGTGAGGGAGCAAATCAGGGTGTAACAAAACACTGTGGATGGAAGGGGGAAAATAGTAATGGGTCTGATAAAAGAACTTATAAATGCCGTGATTCCAGTTTTCTCGCCAATAAAAAATTTTCTCTGATGACTGATAATTTTATGAGTATGGTATAATTTTAGAATTTCGAGGATTTTTGCACAATTTCATGAAATTTATGAAAATATAAAAATTTGATAAAATGTGACGTATTATTATACTTTTTGACGAAAATGTACGGTTACGAAAATTGATAAAAATATGAAAAGTTTTTAAATCTTAAAACTTTTTGTAAAGTGTGTATGATAGTGGAAATTGTGTAAAGTAGTGTGGTGAAATGGTTTGAAGGAGGAGCACAGTTCTCATTTTATTTATTTAATTTATTTTAGTTATTCTACTTATACATGTTAGGGCTATAATAATTGTTAAAAAATAACGGTAAGGATAATGATATGTTGTGGCTGTGTATATACCAAAATTATTATGAGAGCATTGGTTATAGGCAAATGAAAAAGAAAAATAGAAGCACTCACGACAATGGAAGTTGTTTGAGTAAAGTGGGAGTGTGATGAAGGGAGATGAAAATGCGCATCTTCAAATACAAATATGGCAATGGTCATTATTACACTCATGGAGATGATTGCATGGAAAATTGGAGAGTGGTACAGTCCAGTGGAAACAACAAATGAATTCGTCACGTATCATGCAGAAGAAGCAATAGATGAAAGAAAAGTGCCAACAAAAAAATTACAGAATACGAGAAGGCATAGAGCTATACACAAAACGATTCTGACGAATTAAATCAAAAGTTATAGGTAATACACCAGAGATGGCAGCAACTATATTTATTAATTTGATTGTATATTCCATTTTTTATATGTGAAGAAGAGAAAGGAGATGCGAATTTAAAAAATTGAGTATGAAATAATAGTAAATTCTTGTTCTCATTAGGAACATTAATAATAGTAACATTTTAGAAAGACAATATGACGTTTTATTTGGATGAGGATTTGAAGACTGAGACTACTATTGAATTACCGTAAAAATATATATATATAAATTAGTACGTGGAAACTGCTTAAAGTAAATCGCGTACTTTCCGTTAGAAGAGCTTTATATGAGATGACAAAAGTTTTTAATGATGCCCACCGATTTTTTATTGGCATAATGATCAGACCTTAAGAGTTGTCGTTGTGTAAAAACCAACGGCAAGAATTAATAAAGAAAAGCAGAGAAAAAAACCTCTTTCCGAACCCAATTTTTTAATTCTTAAGCGTCGATGAAATACGGTCACACGGGATGGAGAAGCAGAAAAAACTCATTTGTGTCCTGGAGAAACGCTAGGGCTTCCTGTTTGTCACTCCGACATGCGATACAAAGCTTCCATCAAATAAAAGCAATTAACAACCGTAAGATTTTAATTGTCAGGCTTAGAAATCTGTTGGGTATCTCGAGAATTCGCAGGACTGGAATTACACTCCCGTAGATACAATTGACAAGAAAAATATGGGTTTGATTTATAAGTATGATTTCATAAAGCGAACTAGGTGTTTTTGTGCAAACACTCACAAGAATATTACCCGACCTGGACATTTTATATTTAATTTAGAATTTACATCAAACTTTGCGGACACAACCACTCACCGGAGACACAAAAAGTAGCAAGAAACAAAGCTAAGCTTCAAGCTACAGCGAAGCATTTACATCATGCAAACCACTCCACTGCCGTTATTTGTTACGCTACTCGCGGCCAAAAGCATGTCTTGTACACCTGGCGGCGGCATCAAATATACTGCATGGACCGGTGCATGCCAGTTGGCGGCAGAACTCGACAAGATACAACAAAAAGCATCCGCAATTGTAAAAGGTGACGCGACAACTGCGCACGATGAGCTAAAGCAGTTATACAAAGCAAAAATAATAATAGAAAAAAATGGTGACGGCTCACAGACCCCGGAGGAGAAGGCGCTCCTAGCGTATTACACTCAGCGGGGGAAACTGCCTTGGAGGACCTCTCTGGGACAGCCGAAGGCAATACAGCTAACAGCGATCCGGGATGCGGCGAGAGCGCAAGCGGCGATAGCATAATTCGTGACATAAACGAGCCAGATCGCCAGCGACACTACACACTCTCTCCTCGAGGCAAACCGGGACCAATGTGTTCAGAAGACACAATACAGACCTCTCAACCGACGCGCCTGGATGTGTGCTCGAAACGACCGGGCTAACAGCAGCTGAACCGACAGTTACAGGCTTTGATGCAGCCGGCTATCAGGGCGCGATCAAAAGCGACGATGCTGATGTTGAGGCAACCGGTGGAAGTAGCGTCTGAGCTCTAACAAAAGCGAAAGCCACGAACTATATGCTAAATGCAAACACCGGACACACTATTGGCGTAACACCAAAGGTTTCGGCGGTTATTTTCTATCTTGACGGCACAGGCATGAAAATGAAGGGAACAACCAAAATAAGGACCAAAGCAGATGCAGAGCCTCTACTTCATGCAGCTCGTCAGGAATACTTGGCCACAAATAAGCAACCCCAAAAGTATGAGTTCAAAGACGGACTTAAACTGAAAGACGACCAAACTTTCGTATCTCTCTACAGGTCAATAGTTTTGAAGAAGAACGGTTCGCGAACTCCTGAACCCGCTGTTAAACGAAAAATAGAAGCAATGCTTTGAGGTAGCACAGTCATGTCCGAAAAATACGACAGCAGTAAAACGAAAGAGCAAGTCCAAGACCCTGACGCCGATGAAGGGAAGGAAATAGCGCTAAGTAGCATCAGTAGTCTAGAAACATTGCAGAAAGTCTTGGCTTACTACAAGAACCGAAATATACAAAAGTTAAAACTACAGACCACAAATTTAGAAAACAAATCAAACCAACAGACCACAAAAATAAACGAAACAGACTCAACTTGTGAAGCAAAAGGGTTACACAAGTGCGAAAAGCCATGCAAACTGATTGTTGAAGAACGCGGAAAAAGGAAGTGAAAATTGGATAAGGAATCCAAACAAAAAGCAGAAAAAGGGGCAAAAAACCAAGCAGGGGAAAATGGCAAAACTGATTCAAATAGGTGTACCAAGCACACTAAAAAAGAATTTGAACCGGAAAACAAGGACGTAAAACCAAGTGAAAAAGCGGTTTGTAGTTGGATTGAAGGCGAGTACAAGGATTCAAGTTTTCTCCTCAATAACAAATTGACTCTGAGTATGACTGCTGCTTTTGTGGCCTTGCTGTTTTAATTATCCCCTCTTTTTTCTCAAATTTATTAGACTTTAATACTTTGAAAAGATTTTTATGTATTTTAACGCTTTTTGATTAAAATGTGATAATTAGTAAAATTCATTAAAATTAAAAAATAAGAGAAATGTGAAAATGTTAGTAAAATGTACATGATAGCAGTCTATGGTCACAAATCAGTAAAGTGATATGGTAAGAAAAGCGAGAGAAATCATGAAATATTATAATTTCATGTATTTTATTCTCAACCAATATTAGGTATGGTCAAAATAATAATAATAATAATAATAATAATAATAATAATAATAATAATAATAATAGGATTATCTCGGCACTATGTATGCAAAAATTTTACAAAAGAGCTGTGATGACTAAATTCAAGGCCTAAATAGAAACTATACAACAATGTCAACGGTGAAATTAGAGTAAGTAAGTGAGATGTGTTCAAGAGAGTGAGTGTGAGTGAAAGAGAGCATAGAGAATATTTTTGAAGGGTACAAAGTCATGAAAAAGGATGACTGATGAAATATGCGCAAGTTTCATGCATAAATAAGATAGTTTGTATTGTTATACAAAAGGACATGCTGCAACCAGAAATGAGGAATAAAAAGAGTCCATTTCACAGGAAAAATACAATCGGTACGTTTTTGTCATGAAATAAGCAGCACGGGTGAAGCATAATAAATAGTACATGATCAAACAACATAATACGTTATAACACACCGCGATGTAGAGGAAAATAGAAAAGAAGTAAATAAATTTTTGTGTATCACTTGAAAAATAGATGAAGTCACGGCAGTCGTGTTGATTGCCGTTTCTATTATGGCACACTATCCGAATATTAAATCAGAAATTCAATCAAAAACGTCTTGCGGAATGAATTATATATTGTTGGGGGCCTTTAAAAGGGAAGTAGCCAGTAAGCGGCCCACGAGCTTTTTTTGCTTGTACTTTTTTTAATTGCTTGCGACAGTCAGCACCAGATAGGATGTTCAAGGGCGCTGAGAAACATAAGGCGGCGGCACCAATGCAATGACCAAAAATCGGCTCCCGTTACAACGGAATGCACAAGATTACTCCTATACAGAGGGCTCTACCAATAAGACAAGACAAAAACAAGTCACGTGTCATAAACGACTTTACAATCTGCAACGAATTAAGCATCGTCAAGCGATGTCAAGTGCGGACAACTTGTGGCAAAAAGGCGCTGGCGCTTCGATTGCTTTACTCAAATTATAAAGAAGTTCAATGAGTGCTAAACAACACATCGACAATTGCAATAGCTATTATTCCGATCTGTTCATCGAAACCAAGTACAAAAAAGACAATAATACACCACCAAAAAAACAGACACATTTACAGCAAAATCGGTCAGAGCAACTAAAGTTCTGATATATCACCTTGTATTACACGAAAATACAACAAAAAAATACCGGCCTGCTGCTAAAGCGATTGAAACAACCTTCACTAAGCAGGAACAGGCAAAAAGACAAACAGACGGCACCAATAACACACGCCACTGGAGCAAAGTGAAGCCGGACTGACACCTAACTAATAACCATTTTAGATTTAGATATAGTAAGGAAGCGGTTGAAGGTTATGCCACAACTTTACGACCCCAAAATAAAGTGCAAGCTGCATTTTATGCAGTCGGACAGAACATCTAGCGCATACATGACAAAGTAGCTTTCTGCCTTTACCCTTCCATACAAAAATCAGCCAGTGTAAAAGACTTTCGCCATTTACTAGGAAAAGTTCCCTCACCGCCACTGCGGAACGGCACATTCAAACAGCGGCCCAAGCAGAAACTGACAAATTATTTGTATTTAAGGAGCAATAAAACTTAGATAGTCAACAAAGAAAGCGATGAAGAAACAAAATTTTCAAAGCTCACCAAGGCTATCGGTAGCCGAAGTTAAGATTGCGGTAGCAATAACACTCCTTGCCGGCAGCTGCAAAGGAGCAGCTAACGATAACGCACAAGCGTTCAATATGATGTGCGGCATCCGTCAGATCCTAACTGCAGAAGCAGATCTTCCAGAGCAAAAAGACAAGGAAGAGGTGACGCGCGCGATACAACAGCTGATCGAACTTAACCTTTCTACAGCAGAAGACAGCATGTACGACCAAAAGTTTGAAGATGATTCAAGTGACGGCGATAAACCACAGCAGTACAAAGAAAACAGGCCTAAATGGCAGAAAGCCAAGCACCTCATCTCTGCTGGCAACTTGGAAATAGACAGCATCAAAATACTTCGACTACCAAACAGCCCCATGCGGACAACAGCAAACAAGCTAATCAATTGCAGTCTAGAAAAAGCTAAGGCACTTGAAAAAGGTTTAGTCGAACCAACCACCCAGGCAGAGGCACAAGCCGACTTTAACGACATTCTTTTCGGCGATAAAGCCGGCGAGGATAAGGCCGGAAGCAAGACGTACGGCACGGCAGCGACAGCTTGCGGCGGCAACGATCCCAGCAACAGCGAGGCGGGCAGGTCGTTCATGAGCGATTTCCTATGCCTGTGTTCCGCGAGCGGAGGGTCATCACCAGCATGCACCGGGACAGCACTAAGCGGCATTACCTACAGCACGGCCAGTGCGTCGGCAACGGCGGCGGCGGCCTTAGCAAAAAAATGCCCATTAATACCACACACAAAAACGACGGCAGCAGACATAAAGGCAGCAGCAGCGACTTTCACGGCGGCACTAAAACACAAAGCGGGCGCCACGACAGCAGGCAAAATAATGCTAGGCAAAGGCGACGAGACACAATGCAACGGCGCCGCCAACGGAGACTGCGTGCTGTATAAGGCGTTAGATGCAACCGGCAAGCTGCAAATACCGTGGCTCAGCAAGTTCACAGCGGCAATAAGCAGACTGGAAGCAGCACACAAAAACTCACTCAAAAATGCTCGTATTGCAGCGGAGGTCACAAACTTAAAAACAGCAGCGTTGAGAACATACTTGCAAGCGACGGTCGAAGTTACTCAACCGCCACAACCCACAAAAGCTCTAAGCCAACAAGCAGACAAAGCAACACAAGAGCCGGCAAAAAAAGTTTGCAATGAAGCAGGGGGTGATCAAAAAGCCTGTGAAAGCTTAAAGGATAAAGACTGCACTTTTAACGAAAAAGACAAAAAGTGTGAGTTGAAAAAGGAGGTGAAATCTAAGCGAGAAAACGATTGCCAAGAAGGGAAAGATGGGAAAACGACAAACACAAACACCACCGGAAGCAATTCTTTTGTCGTTAACAAGGCGCCTCTTTGGCTTGCATTTTTGCTTCTAGCATAACACTTTTAAGAATTATTGTTAAGAGTTTTTTGTTCAATTTTATAAAATCTATGAAAAGACGCTCTTTTATAAGAATATTTTAACAGGTTTGTAAAAAAGATAAGTAAATATGATTATTTAAGAAAAATTAAAAAATATAAAAAATTTAAAGAATGTATGAAAGTGACATATGGTTTTCAAATAGTATAGTGATAGAGTATGGAAAATAGATGCTATTCTAATTAGCTTATTTGTTTATTTCATGGATTTCAGTTGGATACAAAGGGGTTATAATAGTAAGAGTAAACATTATTGACAAAAACAATGATAATTAAAATTGTTTTTTGTAAGTGTGTATATACAAATATTATAATAAGAGGAGTAATAATAATAATCGACTGGAAGTCAAAAATGAAAGTATTCAAACCAATGCCGAGGTCACCGTGGGGTAAGTGAGTTAGTTGGATAGTAAGTAAGAGGAAGAGCGGGAGAAATGTTAGCACATAAAACGCAGAAAGATAAAAGGATGAATATAGAGAGGAAATTTGTGCAGTTTTAAACACAAATATGACGATGGATACCATTATTTACAAGGAGATTATGTAGTGAGATAAACATATAGTGACAGGGAGACCGCATAGCCAAATTGGGTCGTTATAACTAACATAATGAACCAATGCAACTGGAAGGTGCCTAACCCTACCATTACCTGTATGCTACAACAAACCATTTGAAGATTGAATTATTTCCATATAGCCACCATGATAGATGAAGAGCAATGTGATACGGTGATTATAGCCGGTTAAGGGTGGCTAATATGTCTAAAAGTAGGTCTAGTACAAAAATTAGTGCAACTGGCAATGCTTTGAGAAAACAGACAGCTGATGACCGAAAAAAACTTGCAAAAGTTCCAAAAGCAGCACCAAATTTAGATAGGAGCAGAAAGAGAAAGAACACGTTCAAAAATAAAACGAAAAAAACTGTAAAAGTGTCACTATATTACAAGATAGTGTAGAAACAGTAAGCATCAACTCCCCCTAAACATACAGGAATGGGAAATTTATCAGATAGAAGCAGCTTGTTCGTTTTTTTATAGTCAAGCACATTAAATGTATGAAAAGTAAAATTAATCGATATACGTTGGATATTATAAATGATTTTACATATAAGAGTGAAATTCAATTCACCGTAGAGGAAAAAAAGAAGTGAAGTGGTGCTATTTACCATCAGCATTTAATTCTATTTACGGCTTTCTGTGTCGGAAACGTTAAAAATAGAAATTAATAGGGAAAATGTAACTGACAGAGGCAGCTGGATTAACTTGCAGCGGCATACTCGTACTAATAAAGTTATGACCACTACGCATAAATCAACTCTAGCGGAAGAAGGAGACACAGGATGGCGCCCCATAACACAAGAAGTGTTTTTCGAGGCTACTTTGGCGGCAGCGGCGGAGCTCGCTGAAAAGGGACGAACAGTGATACAGATGCATTCATATACGCTAAATGTTAAATAAAGCTGGGGAACAAAGAATAGAACAGACAGTACCTGAGCTGATTAATAGAGACATAATACTTTCAGGCCGTTGATTCACTCACAGTAGGCAGGTTAAAAATAAACACATGCATTCAGATCTTAGTATATCAACAAAACAAGCAGGGTAACAGGCAATAGATACCCTTTTTATTCACAGAAAACCTGATTATTGTGCAGTAACAACATTCTTATAGACAATTAAAGCAGTTTTACAAGTCGTGTAAAACTGTAGCAGACGCAGAAACTATGGTGTATCCAGCAACAACTGCGTAGCAAGGTTGTATCCGAAATTAATAAAAGCAAGCACTAGGCTAAGCTTCTAATTATGATCCGAATTTCTTATGCATTCTACGCTAAAAACAGCGGTGTACTCTTGTTGTATACTTCTTAAAAGCCAACTTTGACTTTCTGTAGTTTGTATAGCAAAGAGCAATGACCAGCAGTAACGTCCAATATGGCAAGGCCGACACCATAGTAAAGATAGAACGAACCCCGCAAGCGTTAATACTAATCTTTGCTTTAACAGCAATGCCTGTAGCTACCGCATTACACCGCAAAAGACCAGCAGTAACAACCTCGTGCCACGCAGCATACTATTTGGGAGATATTGCAGCCAATGCCCAAGCCTTGATCAGCACAGCAATTGATAACGCGGAAAAGGCAACCGCAAAAGCAACAAAATTGCCCGCCGTAACGAGCACAGAGACAGGGGCGAAGGCACTGACAGCCAAGCTGTTAGCGGTGTCTCTTTTAAAATCAGCTGGTGAAGTATTAAACTCAGTAAAAAGAAAAGCAGCCGTTATAAACGCAGGAACAACAGCAGCAGCACAACTAGAACGACAAATGCTAGCGGTTGCAGAGCTCAGCAACACGCAAATAGAATCCACAAACTTTGTCACAGCAGTAAGCACGTACGCGAACGGCACGAATCTTCAGGCAAAACCCAAGCTGACACCAAACCGACACGGCACATGCAAAAAAGCCGACGGGACGAACGAAGACCATACAGGTAGCCACGCACAAAATGAACAAGGCACAAATAAGTTGGTGTTGATTGGGCTGAAAGCGAGAGATATGCCGCCACCAGCAGCAGACGCAGAGCTCACACTTTGCGCAGCCGCAGGGACGAACGGGCAGAAATACGGAGCCAACAACGGCTGCAGCAACGGCGCAAGCACAGTGCTAGCCTTAAAGGGCGGCAAGATTTTTGACAAAGCAACAATAACGCTTACACGTAAAACTGACGCAAGCGACAGCAAATACTCCGACAGCTCGGAAGCTACCGCGATCCCCAACAAAAAAACTATTGCAGCAGCAGCAGCAGCTATAGCCAAGCTAGAAGACGCTGCAGCAGCGATAGGCACACTGTCGGCAACATTGGATATAAAAGCACTGATAATGGCGCCGAGGCTGAAAGAACAATTAGCGAAAGCCATAGACGGCGAAGGCGCCAAGTACGCCGATGCCACGAAAACCAAAGTGGATAACTTACTAAAGGAAGTCATCGGTGAAAATGGAGACGAAATTAAAAACGCTGTAGGAAAGTCGCTTGACGACATGACACCACCAAAAGCCGCCGTAGGCGGCAATGGCGACAGACAACTGAAAACAATAACCAACCCCAAAGAACTCGCAGATGCAGCAACATGTTACACTGTTCGCCGTTTCATTAACGAACAAGAAGTCAAGAAGAAAAAACAAGAAAGTCCCTCATGTCCCACAAACACAGACAAATTAACAGAACCAGCCAAATCAGCAGATGAATGCAAAAAGCATAAAACAAGTGAAACCCTGCAAAGATAAAAAAGGCTGTGATTTTGATGATAAAAAAGACCCTAAATGCTTTCCAAAAGCTGAAAACAAAAAGAAAGATGAAAAATCGTTTTCTAGAAATTTGAGAGTTTCTGTTCCTCACGTGTTTTCTGCTTTTATGGCCTTGCTGTTTTAAAAAATTCCCCTATTTTTAAACGAACTTTGCTATTTGATATATTTTAACCCCTTTAAAATCTCCGAGAAATCGTTATATACATATATATATATATTGGCTACCTGAGCCTACCAAATTTTTTTGATGATTGCTAAATTTTTTCTCCTTTTTCCTGTTGATTTTTGTAGGTTTTAGTGTTAGGTTTTTTATTTTTAATTAATTTTTGTTTTGGGCCGAGGTAACGAATTTAATTAAGTTTTTGAACAATCTGCCCGAACAGAAATAGGACCGACAAAAGAGAAAAAAAGGGTTGGGGTTAGGGTTAGGGTTAGGGGGTTAGGTTTCGGGTTTTAATTTACTTTTTTTGGCTTTTTTATAATTTGCCAGGTTTTTCTTTGCGGTGCATTCGGCTTTTTTTACGCTGACGCATGCCAGTGTAGCTGCGCGAAACGAATAGCTTTTAAATGAAAAATAATCTAAAAAGAGAGATATTCGGAACTAGGAGATTATTACGATCAGCAGTTAAGGAATGACTTCCAGATCTGCCCCTGACAGCAGACGTCTAAAGCCGCTCAACTGTCATGGGCGCATTTTCAATCCCAAAGGAAACGACGATAAAAAGTGCACATTGAGTGAGGATGGCATAAAAAAAGTATAAAAAGAAGAAGCGAAAGAAGGAGGGGAAGATGAGAAGAAAGATAAGTGTTCCAGACATGACACTAATCGACAAGCTTGTGAAAAGGGCAGCAACTGTTAATAGTATGAAAAAGACTGCAAGGATTCCAGTTTTATTTTCAATAAGAAATTAGCTCTGATGCCTGTTGCTTTTGTAAGTTTGGTAGCATTCGATCATTCGAAGGATATTTGCTCAATTTTATTAAATTTATGATTTTTTTGTTCTGAGATAATTTTTTGAAGTTTTATAAAATTTGTTATATATATTAACACTTTTTAACTTCTAACTTGCAAAACGTGTAATTCATTAAAATTTTTAAAAAATAAGAACTTGTAAAACATTTGTATTATAGAGGACTGTCTGTGGAATGTAGGAGGGTAATTGTATATTAAAATAAGTAATATATTAATTTAGTTCATTTCCCATTTTTTATGGATATCAAGTTAGAGTCGTAGCTGTAATTATAAGGATAATGATAGTAGCAATAATAATGACAATAATAGGAGTGTGTTGTGAGTGAGTATATACAAATATTATAATATTGTGGTGATTGAGATAAAACCGGCGGGAAAAATAGAAGCATTTAAAAGAATGACAATAGTTCAAAAGGAGAAGCTGAGCAAGTATGACAGTAAGGAATGTAGGGAAAGGGAGGTGGAAGATGCGCATTTAAATAATAAACATGATGAGGAGCATCATGATACACAAGGGGAAGATGGTGGCCAATTTTTAGGTTACAGAGTACGGTTTACAGGACATCTTGAGTAACTGCTTTGCAAGCAGAAACAGGACTAGAAGAAAAAAAGAAAGGATACGTGGCTGCGCAGCATGGCAGAGAGGGAGATGATACAGAAGGAAATTTTGGTATGTATTTTCTTCAAATGTGGATACGTGAAGCAGCTGATTTGGTGACGACTGTACTTTTTTGCTAATAACTGATCCTAATATTTAGCTGTGAAGAGAATACAGCACAAGAATGGGTAGGGTTGTGTAAGTGTGAAACAATATCGAAGTCTTATGTTAATGATATATATATATATATATTAATAACGGTAAACAGATGTAGGAAACACTTCAATGTTACCTGGAGGAGTTTTTTAAAACGTTGAGTAGAAACGGATTACTGTAGAGAGGAAAAGAAAAGTAAAAAGGTAGAAACTCTTTAAAACAGAACATATTTTAACTGTTGGAGCGGATTTATGAAGTGAAGAGAATCTATGGCGACACTACTCCAATTCCTTATTGGTGCAGCGACGGAATACTTACGCTCTTTAACAAACGAGTAATTTAAATAGAAGCGGCCGCCAACGCACAACTGACAGTCCATTATAAAAAACAGAAGCGACGAGGAAACTATGTTCCGGCTCCACGTTAGCAAGCCTCTAGCCGCTGAAACTCCAAGCAACCAGTTTTCCTAGAAAAACAAGTGGAAAAAACCGATCACAACCACGGAAACTCATAAAAATAAGAAAACAAACCAAAAACGACAAAAATAACACCAACCTCTGCAAATGTGTCAAGCCTTCAAAACAGCTGGTAGGCGATAGCGTCTTGGAAAAAAAAGAATCCAAACCGTCATAACTTTCTCCGATTTCAACCGACAAGGGATTAGGACAGGACGCACTGAAACAAGAAATGAATCAGCAGGCAGTACTGCTAAAAACGCTGGTAGCCACCGTGACCAGGGCACATGCAGCTCTTACTCGCGAAAAAATCGAAGACCTACAGCTACTTTGTGACGTATTCCGGCTGAAAGACGTCGACCCACAAATACCCGACATTCCTGATCTAAACAATACAGAGATCACGAACATCAAAGCAATGAACATGACGGCAGCCGATGACAAATGGCAAAAGCTCTTCGCAGGCGACCCACAAACCGACAACTTGGAGAGGCGCAAACAAACCACGAAGAAAGAGCCATTCCAGACGCACTGGGAACATAATTTCAGAAACTGGCAGGAAATATATCAGCAAGCCTACAAGAAAAATACATGGCAAGGTATGGATAGACGAAAACGCGCCGCCACCAAAAGGATGGCAGAGGGCCCTAGCCGCAGCAGCCCTAAACAGGACGCTACGCAGAAAAAAGCAAATTCAAACCGGCTACACCACTGCCAAAACTGAACTGCCAACACAGAAGCCGATAAAAGTCAAAAACTTGATCTGCTAAGCGCTATACGGCGGCCAAACAGACTGCTCACCATCACCAAGCAAAACAGTAGCAGAAACCTCAGTCTATGCATCCGGCTGCGGCGACAAAGGCGGAAAAAGCGCAGTAGGCGACATGCTCTGCCTTTGCTGCGGCGATGCCTGGGGTAACACAATAGACTGCAAAAACAACAACCTCGCTTGCGACTGGGGAGCCAACGTGCTAACCCATGTAGGCCTAGTTACCAGCGAATGCCCCCAAAAAAAACCGGCCACTGTAAATGCTCGGATGCTAGCGGAACTAATAGCGAAAATTAAAAGCAAAATCAGGGGGTAAGCAAAAGCCAACGCACTAGTAAGGCACCTCGGCAAGGAACCAACAACATGTGATGGAACCACGACAAACCTATGCGTTATTTACACGGCAGCAACAACACCAGGAGTCAGCGGAAGTGGCCTAAACGCAATACCGTGGGTGGCCAAGCTAATAGAAGCACTAAAAACAATGGAGGAGATACAAACGCTAGCAGCGAGGGAAAGTCAGCAGACAGCGACAATGGAAAAGCTAATAGAAAGAGCGAAATCAGCGTATGCCGTCCCGAATGTACAGCTCTCGGAGAAACAGGAAGTCATTGCAGGCACAGACGGAAAAGATACAGCGGCGAAACCAGAAACCACTAACAACTAGACTTGCAAGGAGAAAGGGGTTGGAACTAGCTGCAAAGATGGCTGCAAAGAAATCAGTGAAAAAAGCGAAAAGAGGTGCGTAGCGGATCCAACTTACACACCCAAACAAGTAGATGGAGCAAATCAAGATAGTAAAACAGGAACTACAAACACCACAGGAAGTAGTTCCGTTGTGATTCACAAAGCCCCTCTTTTGCTTGCATGTTTGCTTCTAGCATAATACTTTTAAGGATTTATTGGCAAAATCATTTTGCTCAATTTTAAGAACTCTGCTTATTTTGAGAGAATTTTTACAATTTAGAAAAAGTTTATACATTTTAACGCTTCTTGATTAAAATAAGGTTATTCTGTACATTATTAAAAATGTTGAAATTTATAATAGTGGTCTATGTGTATAAAGCGATATGGTAATAGACTATAAAAAATGAGGGTTATTTTATTTTTATTTATTTAGTTTTACTTTATAGTTATTATTTTGGGTTATAATAGCAGTAATAATAGTAATAATAATAATGATGATAATAATAGGAGAGTGTTGTGCGTATGTGTATACTAATATTATAAAAATATGATTTTTGAAGACTAAATTAACAACAATACAGAACCACGTAGAACAGTTGTAGTGTTACAACGAATAGAAGTGAGAAATAAAAGGTAAATGAAAAGAGGAATATTGTGATAAACAAAGGCTAAATGGAGATAGAATATAAACAGTTCAATATACAAACGTAACGATGGTCACCAACATACAAATAAAGATGATGAGGGGGACAATAAGATACCCACGAAGTCTAGTGAAGAGGCTAAATGGAGTGTCTAGGTTTGGTACAGTGGTAGATGCTAATTAAGTTAATAAATGTTTACGTTTTAGATATATATGCATATCGGTATGCTTTAAAATTGAAATCCAAAACTTGTTGAAAATCGAAATATATCTTAGGATGGAATATCCCATTTTCCTAAATTTTTCAAGTTTTTCTGATAACCTTCTCAAAATTATAGAACAAATTAGGACATGAAGTTTTGTATATTGAAAACTTTACAGTTCCTCTAACATTTAGTGTGTTCAGGCTCAGTATCACTTCAAGAAGACACAAAAACAAATGTAACATAAAATGTGCACAAAAAACCTAGAGTGTTTGTGGTCGCAGTTCAAACTCATGCAACTCAAGGATAGTGTAGACTCATATTGAGTGCCAAACTAATCAATATTGAAATTATTACAATTGCGACGGGAAGTTTATATAGTCACGTTAAAAGACCTAGATGGGTTATGGAATATTTCAGAGAAACGGAATGTAACTGATGAGGGTATTGTAATTCATTAAGACGGATCGGATGTTATAGTTAGTGATGGAAATAAGTATGAGAGTGCTGTGGAATATTTTATACAACATACAGCAGAAAGTGAAGAGGATATTTACAAAGAACATGTGAAGAGATTCTATTGTTTTTTTAATGTTGTATACAGAAAAGAGGAGGATAAGAAGTTACCGCCGTTACTGAAATCACCTCCTAGTGGGAACCCTTATCTTAGTGGCTATGGTTTGATAGCCAGAGTTTGGGCATTTAGAAGGTTTGAATATGCATTTGGAGAGTTACTAAAGGGAAGTGGGGAGTGGTGGTCAGAGCAGAGTATTTACAAACCGTTGTTAATATGAAGTGCAATTCAGGAAGAAGCTTTTAGACAGATATTTTATTTGAGGAGGGGAATAATTGGATAGGATTATGAAGAGAGATTCTTTTATTCCCAATAGTGGGGTGATTGGAGAGGCTCCATTTATTCATTTTGTAGGACAAACAGATGACTGGGAGGAAAAAAGAAAGACTGATTTTGAAAATTTTTACTTGGTATAGAGAGTTCAAACGAAGTAAATTTAACACAAGAGATTTGTTGAAACTTCAAAATTATGCGATGGGCGGAGGAAAATGGGATTTTCAATATCAGGAAATTTGTGGTGTGTCGTTTAAAGAGGTTTAATTGTTTAGAGCAAAGAAGTTGTGAAAGTTGTCAAGAAGAGCGTACCGACGCCAACAAACTAACAGCTGCCAAATATCACTAACCGAATAGCTGAAACTTTGGAAATGCAAAGCGGCACCAAACAACCGCGGCAGTGACACAATTGTTTTTCATTCACTCCCAAAATATCCATCATCGCAAGAAATATTAGTTCCACTATGGCAATTAAAAGCCTACTAAATCTAACAGTGGTATTAGTAATACTAAAATCACAAGTTCCAGGAGCACTGGCGACGGCGGGAGATAACGAGCACCTTTTCCTGGATCTCTGTCATGTGCTAGCGCTAGCTAACCGGCCGATACCGGAGATTTCAGGCATCTCAGAAGCCGCCGGTGTCTACAAGCAAATTCAGAAATTAAACTCGTCAATAACCAGCCTTGAATGGAGAAAGTAGTTTGCTAAAACAGGCGACAGCAAGGCAAGGCCAGCCTACAAACCCGAAAATGGCAAAGAAGACGAAGTGAGAAAACAACGCTGGCAGCACTGGACAGGAGCCGAAGACGAGCTCGAGGAGGAGCAGCCAAAAGGAAAAACACTGAAGGAAGCCGGTGTGGAAGTACCAGACACGCAGACAAGGCTGTTGTGGTTATCCCAACTACAACCCACAGCAGAAAGGGCGGACGCGGTCATGCAAGCAATAGAGCACAAGCACCAGGAAGCCTCTGAGTTGTCAAAAGATAAAATAAGAAAACTGATAACAGACGCAGCTTATGGGGCTTCCGCGGCGGCAACAGACGAAATTAAACAAGCCAATATCGGAACAGAAAATGGTGGCGCAACGAGCCGCAGCAACTTGTGCGGCAGCGATACAGCCGGTTGCAAAACGACGACGGTTGCAGCCTACCTGTTCTGCCTTTGCGCCAGCCACGGAACTGACAATGGAGGAGGCGACAAGGTGTGCGTAACAAACCAGGCGACACACAACGAAGGAAACTCAGCAAACCTAAACGGAGCACAGGCGGCAATCAAAGATCTGGCGGGCAAGTGCTACACAGATGCAGCCACAGCCCCGCTAACAGAAGAAGAAATAAGGTTAGAAATCGCAACGTTCACCAGCAAGCTCCAGCCAAAAGCGGGCAAACCATACTACGGGAAATACACCGCAACCGGATGCAGCGGCTCAGACGGCTCAGGAATCTGTGTAATGTACGTGACAAATAGCCCAACTAATGCAGCGGCGGCCAAAAACATCCCGTGGGTGCAAAAGTTACTTAGTGCGGCCGACAAGCTAGAGATACAACAAGCCACAAGGCAGACACTAGAGACGCTGACAGCACAACTCAAGGCACTAAAAATGAAGCGTACAACATAGGACAGCAGGTGAAAATTAGCCAACAGATCCATAAACTAACGGCACCAGCTGGAGATGAGAAACAAAAAGGACAAAACAAGCAGGAACAACAAGCAAAACCGCAGTGCGAAATAATAAATTAAGCAACTGAGTGCAAAGAACAGCAGCCAAAATGCGAGTGGAAAAACAAAGATGCCAATGAAGGCCCCCACTGCAAATTGAACGAAACACACGTAGCGCAAAAAGCAACCCAAGCAGGAACTGGAGGAAATGGGGAGACAAACAACATATAAGTGTAGTCAAGCAAAAAACCCTGAGGAATGCGCTGCAGTAAAAAGTGATATTCCTAAAGATAAAAAAGCTGTTTGTGGTTGGATTGAAGGCAAATGTCAGGATTCCAGTTTCCTTGTAAATAAGAAATTCGCTCTGATGGCTGCTGATTTTGTGAATTTGGTAGAATTATATGCATTTCAAAATTCTAAGGACTTTTCCTCAATTATATGAAAATTTATGAAATATGCTATTTAGAGAAGTAACACAAAAAATTTAATATATTATAACACTATTATTAAACATTTGCAAAATGTACAATTTTTTTAATATGAAATTTTATGGAAGTGACGTCTAGGCACAAATATTAAAAGCAGTAGGATTATAAGGTGTGAAAATAAGTGCTATTCTAATTTAGAATAATTTGTTTATTCTTCTTCATTTTATAGATGTCAATTGAGACTATAATAATAATAAACAAATAAATAATAATGGTAGGATAATGTTGTGAGTGTGTATATATTAATATTATGAAAGCAACGATGGTGAATAACGGCGGAAATACACGGTCGCAATAGAGTCTGTTGAAACAATGGCAGGTGTACAGTTGGAGAAAGTCAGCGATCTGGATTTATAGAACTAGAAAAATAATAGTAAGGAATAGCAGAAAATGGGAAAAAGGTAAATGGAGTATACGCAGTTTCAATTAGAGATATGCTGAGTTGATCATAATGCACAGGAGGAAGGGATTAGGTAAGTTTGAGGTAAGTCGAAATCTATTTCTCATAAGATGTAGTAGCGTACTCCTATGTTTGTGTGAAATAATAGAACATTAATTGGATGTGGATTTTTAAATGAGAAAAACTCATGATTTCGTATGGATGGAAAACTGGGGATAAAACTGCAAATTTCCTAAGGTAACGCAAATATTTACTTTCAGAGGAGCTTTATATGAAGTTGAAAGTTTGTGTGATGATACTACAGAAGTTCCATACTGTTACGCGCATGGGAAATTAACTGTGTTGAAAGAATACACAATTCATATAACAATACAAACCAAAACGGCATTTATTAGACGTATCATGGAACTCTAAGTCAGAAGAGAGCAGGCAGTGATGCAGGTGGCGCACAATAAACGATAGATAGGGTTAATAAGCCAGGGTAACAGTGCAAGGAACACTGAAGATAATATGTACGACAGAGCTGCCGGTCCTACACCGTAATTGAAGATAAATCCAGCAAGCAGAAGCTGAACTGCATTACCAGCAGCCAAAGACAATAAGTGATAAATATTTTATACGTTGATATAGAATGGTATCAGTTAAATATAAAAATTGAGATTATTTAGATGAACTGACTGCCTTTGTGAAAACTATTAACAGAACAAAAGCTACTGTAGCAGCTTTCCAATACAGAATACAGACAGAGAATCATGTCAAACAAAAGACTGAACCTCATAATTTTAAATAACAATGGAACAATGTAATCAAAACAAGCGCAACCTAAAACAAGCAATCGCACTTGCAGCGAACCGACAAGATGCATAGGCTAAAACTCTTTTCTTTGTTCCTTTATTTGAATGATTTTTCACTCCCAGTCAACGCTAGGCAACACCACACGCACCAGTCTGCACGGAATATAAGTACCACAGAAAAGTCTGCAGCGCGCAACATGAACATATACTTGGTTTTACTTCTTCTAGCAGCGAAGGCCGTAGCAGCGGCAGCTACGAAGGAGGATCAGGCTGCAAGCAGCGTGATGAACCTTTGCCACCTTGAATTTTACCTCAACAAAATGAAAGAAAATCTCCAACGCAAACTGTCCCAGAACGACGCAAACCTGCAGGCCTTGCGGCATGCGAAGCTGAAGTACAGATTGGCCTCAGCCGCCGCAACAGACATAACAGAAAGTTTCCTGATCGCAGCACTGGAGGCAAAAGCAGCAGAACTATTAGAAGCCGAAGAAGCGCAGCAACAAATGACCAATAACACGGTTAGCAGCGCAATTCAAGAGATCCAACTACAGCTACATGCAGCGGCGGCGGCTATTGCACTGGCTAACAGCGAACACTCCATCAACACAGCGAGCAAAGCCAAACTTTTGTCAAGCCCGGCACACACGGTGCAGGCGCAAGTAACACAGACAGAAAAAAGCACTCTTCACTGCGACCCGGCGACGTCAATCAAAGACGGCAAAATAAACAGCCACGAACCAAAACCCGCCGAACTACTAAAACTGCCGTACCTCACAACCGACAAGCTGCACACAGCACTGCCAGACACGACTCTGAAACTAACCTTCAGTGGCAGCTGCACCGGCAGCACAGACAAGCCAACCACCTCAGCGCAGCAATAACCGCCTGCACACAGGCCGACATGACTAACCTCAATCCAACACTAACAAAAACAGGGAATCAGCTCTCAAAACTGACGGACCTGCATTTAAAACTAGAAATGTACACATAAGGCGATAAAAGCAAACAATGCGATACAGCAAATGCCTCTGAAACCAAAACCGATGATCACAAAAAATACTACGCACACATAATATGCACAGCCTTGAAACACACGCCAAAGGCACACGAGCTTCCGACTTTAGATGGGCTGACTCTATCGCAAGACAGAACCATCCAAAAAGTTGTAAGCAGATTCCTCCCCCGATTCCAACAGCTAACAGACCCGATAAAGGCACCTAACAACGCCGCCCTGGTTAACTTTCTAAAAGAGACATATGGCAAAGATACAGAAGCGCACACCAAAAAGTTTACGCATCTTGTGGAAAAGAAAAAAGTTAATGTTTTCAAGGATAATAAAGTTCAACCGGTAGACATCGACAGCATAACCACAGCGGCGGAAGTGCACGACGCCCTAAAAAGGCTTACAGCCGTCACGAAAAGAGACAAATTCGCTTCAACAAATAAAAACACACAAGACAAAATAAACACAGAAGACAAAACAGAAGAAAAGAAAGACGGGGATAAGGAAACTGTAACTGAATGCTCAGCCACTGAAGAGAATAAATGTGACAAAAACAAATGCACTTGGAACAAGAAAAAAAGTGAGTGCAAAATTAAAGATAGAACTGTCATAATTTCTGCTGTAATTAGGGCCCCTCTTTTGCTAGCAGTTTTTCTAAATTTTCTGAAATTTATGAAATTTGCTATTTTCAGAAAATTTGTTCATATTTGATATATTTTAACACTTTTGTTAATTTTGTTAATATTGTTAATTTTGGTAATTTTTTTTTAATTTGAGGAATTGAAAATCTGAAACTTTGGTATGTACGTGGCCTATTGGTCCAAATTAATAGTGTGAAAGTGTATTGAAAACGAGTGCTATTTTAATTTTCTATTTGTTTTCTTTGTTTATTTTATGAATATTGGTAGTTACTTATGGTTATTAAAATAATGGTAATTGAGTTTTATGAGTGAGCGATTGCTAATATTATAAGATAGATAGTGCATACTAAATTCCCATTAAAATAGAAGAACTAAAAAAAATAGAGATTGTTCAATGAGACTAAGTGAATAAGCGAGAATTAAAACTAAACAAGAGAGTAAGTGGAGCAGCACGTGAAATATTAGGGAAAATGCTAAAGGACGGATAAAGAGAGTGAATAAGAATTGAATGTAGAACGTTTGATACACAAGCACGACGATGGGAGTTATCGTACTTAAATATAATTATGAGTGGATAAAAAAGAAAGTGAGATAGGTTATTCATAGCCCAAATGAAGCTGCTACAACTAAACCAAAAAAATAGTGTATTTTGAAGACGACTAAAAGCATAATTTACAATTTTCTTCAACGAATTCTCTAAAGAATGCGTTTTTATTACTCAAAGCGATATTATGGATATGCAGGAAAATAATACAAAAATTCAATTGATAAATGTTGTAAATTTCGTCTAAAGATGTGTTTCGTATCAAAAGGAACAAAAACGTGAAATTAGAGGTAAATAAACCAGGCAACGACTGCACCCAACCTTGCTGAAAGTTTATAAGTCAGAAGCAAATTTAGAAAGAACCACAACAAGTAGAAGAATGCCACAAAACACCAAAGGAGTAAAAGAAATAAAGATTTTTTTACTTTCAGAAAAGGGTGTAGATACAGTGAGTCTTAGCGTTTCTTATAGGGAAACAGCGTGAAAAAGTTATTAGATAGCAGTGATTTTTTTGTTTTTTTATAGAATAGACGTTATAAAGGGATGATCAAACAACTTAAATGGCTGATTTATAAGATTAGAGTTGACGTGACTTAGAATGGTGAAACTATTCCATAATAACAAACAGAAAAAAGTAAAGTACAGCAATTCCTAGGAGTACCCCACCCCTTTACAACTTCCTGTGAAATTACTATCCAAAAAACAAAATAAGTATCAGCATAGAGCCAAAAAAATAGTGCAAATGGAAGAAACGCTAGAATGTAACTTCCAAGTATAAAAAGTATCCAAAAAAGGCAGCAGCAACATCCGTAAAATGCTTGGAGTGTTCATGCAGCAAATGAAGACAAATCAAATAAAATATAAAGCTGAATTGTAAGCGCGGCTAGAACTGCCGATCACAAATGAACTGAAGATTTAAGGTGGGAAGTACAAAAATATTTAAAAGAATAGCCGCATTTTAAACAAAAGTTTGTAGATATAACATCATACCTGGTTGTAATTGGGCTATTTAATCTGTTGGAAAGTCCATATATTAAGAATTAAAACTAGAAAGCACGGATTAATCACAAAGTGCTCCGGCGTTCTTACATTCGTAGAATAATAGAGGAAATGGAGGAGATTTTTACATGTGAGGATTAAAGATGATGAAAATTTACAAATGTTCTTATAAGCAAATTATTCTCAGGACATACCCAGCCCTAATAATACCTTTTTCTTGAATGGCGTTAAACTAACACAGTTCATGACAATGCATCGTATTATCAAACGTCTCAAAGTTGTGCCAAGAAAAATGTTTTTAGAATTAGCAATCACATTTGTTTCGGCGTCAACAGTACACTCCAGAGGCGACAATGAAAACGCAAAGGAGTTCAGGGACATGTGCGCGCTTTACGAACTTTTGACCAAACTGATAAAGAAACCACAAATAAATGTTGGTGCTGGCACAGCAGTTAAAGAGATAAACACTGAAGTGGAAGCGCCCTTTGAGCGAATTCTGCAACTTAGCATGACGGTTCTAGAAGCGAAAATGGCCACTGCCTTGGCGGCAACCGACCCAGCGCCTACAGCGGCAAAACTGATAGAAGACAGTTCTCCTGTTAAAGATTATTTCAAACCAATACCACCAGATGTCATCACGAAGATGATAGCAGACTATGCCAAGCTTAAAAGTGGACAAGCCCCTTACGACGACCTAAAAAAAACATTCACTATACCTGTACCCGAACACGCCAAGGAGGCATTACAAAGCGTATTCCACCAACTAACACAAGAAGCACTGCAAGTGAGGCAACGAGGCATCGACCAGAGAACTCGCTGGGAAGCAGAGGCAAAAGACGCAAGAGCGTACATGGTCAGCGCTTTATACGGTAGACACAATAAACCAGTGGATCTGGCGAGGCTAAACCCAGCAGAGGCGTTTACCTTCGAGATGACTGACGACAACATGCCCTGGGATGGCAATGATCGGGATGCTGTGTGCACAGCGGCCGACAACCCCGCCAAAAAACAGGCCGCCTACAGTCTGGCAACAGACATGATATGCCTTTGCGCGACTAAAAACAGCGCAGCAGCCACGGCACCCTGCGGGACACAAGGCAACGCAGCCGCGGCAGTAATAGAAACCAACGGTAAATCAAAAAAGGTATCAAACTTCTGGAAAGTCGTGAAAGCAAAGTGTTCGCAACTAACAGACACAACTGCATGACCAAAAACGCCAGCAGCTTTGGTTACAAGCCGCGAAGCGATATTCTGACACCTGGGGTCCAACTACAAAGCAGCAGCGGCCCCAGATCAAGCAGGGTTAGTGCTAAAGCGCTCAAATTTTCTTGTCTACCACGTCCTTGGATCGACGGCAGCGGCATGCGACTCAAGCGGCGCAATGAGCAGCGCCGGAAAAGGGATATGCATAGACTACACGGCACTTCTTGGATCAAATGGTGGCATAATCTGGGTAAGCGCGGTAAAGCAAGCAGAAGCCAAACTAGAAGCCTTAAGCACTGTAACAGCCCAAGAACTCAACACACTAACGACCATACAAACCCTCTACACACAGATGTCAAGTTTATTGTTGCTCGGAATATCACAAAAACACAATTTAGCAAGCACCGCAACCAAACCAAAGAAGTACACAGAAGTAGACTGCAAACAACACACAAAAAACACAACCTGCACGAAAAATAACTGCAAATGGGATGGAAAAAATGAAACAGATAGAACATGCAGACCTAAAGAGGGTGCAGAGCAAAAAAACGCAGTAGGAGAAGGAGAGAAACCAAAAGAGGGAACAACTACAACTGGATGTGCAAGACACAAAAATAAGACTAATTGTGAAAATAACAAAACAGACGGTAAACAATATTGTGCATTTAGAGGGGCAAGGATGGCGAGCCTGAACCAGAAAAGGAAACGTGCTGAAATGTTAGTTTTATTGTAAATAAGAAAATTTCTCTCATTTGCTTCCGTCTTTACTAACTTGATATAATTTTAAGGATTTCAATATATTTTTAGAAATTTGCTATTTTAAAAGGTTTAAAGATAACTTAACACTTTTCTAAAATCTTTGAAAAACTCGAAAATATAAAAATATAAAATTTTAGCATGACTGTGGTTTATGGATAAAAAGTAGTAGAATGATACCCTATAGAAAGTAAGTGATACTAAGAAATTTTTTTCTTTAATAATAATAATGATGATGATAATAATAGGAGAGTGTTGTGAGTGTGTATATACTAATATAATAATAAGATAAGTGGTGAAACAGACGAATGAAAAACCAAACAAGAGGCACTTAAAATTATGATGAGAGTGAAATGAGAGTAACTGATTGAGAGAGGAAGAGCACAAGGAATACTATAAGGGGAAATTAAAAAAGACAGAGAGGGATATATGAATTTAAAGTATACCATTTGTTAGAAACATGACAATGGGTGTTATCATATACGACAAGATAATGGAGTGAATAACAAGGTAAAGAAAGAATCTAGTGTACAGACCAAGCGAGTTATCCATATGTTTCGAAAAACAGGAGCCGGAGACAAAAAAGAAGATAACAAAGATGAATGAAACGACAAAACAGGAGAAAGGAAAATAGTACATTATTAAGAAGAGGGGCAGGAGACAATAATGATTCTTATTTCACTCAAAAATTAATAGATGCAGCATTGCACATGGTTTACCCCTGTAGTTTTTATTATGATTGCAAATCGTGATATGAACCGCTATCTGATGAGGGTGTCACTTCATAGAATTAATGTGTCTTTTTTGCAGCTGATGTGGGTAGACGAGCATATAAGAAAGGAACATAAACGTAATTTTCGAAAAATTGATATATTAGTAGGAAAACTTTAAAAACATAGTAATATTGGCCTGTGGAAGTAGCTATTCAATATGTATAAGACACGACACATCACCTAAAGACTTCTCTGTGAGGCTAGAGCCAGACCACAAAGGCTTGCTTGCAAAAAAAACGAAATGTCACTCCCAAAACGTGGCATACAACGCCAACTCAACGGTATATAACAAATGATACGCATCGATGATGGACCATCAGTGCCGTGTTAGCTTTTATCAAAAATAAATAGGTGGAATAACTGATATTGCGGAGACTTGTTCTTAATCCGATGATGGATTTAAAATTCAAGAATTCAGTTACGCAGGAAGTACTAATTCATAGAACGAATGTGTGGTTTTAGTGGAAGAATATACGTAATAGAAAGCAAATGCGATAGATGAGTGATGAAGACGGGTTGAAATTTTATAAATGCATGGAACTTAAGTTTTTAAAAATAGAATGAAATTTATAACCTTTCAACAACTGCTCATACGCCAAATATACGTGCCAAATCAAAAGGATTTCAGCAGAAACCTGACTATCAGAAACTAACAAATATACACCCACACGCAAAAAAACAGCAGGCAACCTTTGCAGTGCAATTGACTGCAAGGCTAGCTCCTTCTATGGTCTATCACCTCCTAGTAAAAAGGAGAACATCAGTGTATTGGACTGGCAAGCAATCGCACTCTACACATAAGTGGATGAAAAAAGCAACCAAACTCGTTACCAAAATTGTAATCAGACCAATTGTGACTAGAAAACATATCCCATAGTTCCGTGAGATCAAACTAGGAAGCAAGCGGCGAGATTCGACATAGAAAAGATTGAGGTAGATATAAAAGAAATATTGTAATTGCAAAAGACGTGGTTTAGAGTCAATATTTGGAGCTTATTGGCTCACCCACATAGATATTACGTACAGGGATATCTGCACACCGCAACCCCATAATGACATCAACTATAACAGGCATAACGTCAACGGTATAAAACTATAAGCGTGACGTTACGTAGTGGAATAACAAGAAAGAAAAACAAACCGCAGACCCAGCGGCCCACTAACCAAGCAAACAAGTCAAAACTGTCACCTCAGAGGATAAAAAGACGCATAGAGACACAACCAACAGCCGCAAACCAAATACTGTGTCTACCATAAAACTTTCTTTTCGGATCCACAATCAGCTAAAAAGAAAAAATAGTTAGCGACTAATGGACCAAATTGAGGTTTGGGCAGTAGCAGTAGCAGTCACGTTGGCGATATCACCAGCAGACGCGCAAATCAATGACTACGCAAATATCGAGATATTTCGGAAGCTTTGCACAATTGTGCAGTGGACGGCGGCGACCTTCGACTTGCCAGCAACCCAACAGACACAACCATCCATATACAGCGAGATGATCAAGCTAAACCTCAGCCTAGCGGACAGCACATGGCGTCAGCAGTTCAAAAAGAACAAGCCGAACCACTTCAGTGGCAAGACACGTCGCCTGACTCACACCGGAGCGACAACGACTTTACAACTCTGTGGGCGGATTGGCTCAAAGCGGCGAAGGAGCTAAACGCGGAGCCAGAAGTGACGGAGGAGGCAGCAAAGTGGAACCTAAATGACCTCCCGAAACACAAACTACCACGCGCCAGCAAGAAAATATACCAAGCAACAAAGAAAGCAAAGCGGCTGAGGGATAGATGGACCCTGTTAGAAAACAGCAAGAAATTGAAAACAGCAACCGACGCTCTGAAACGGCTAAAGCAGCCCATCTACGGGGACGAAAATAATAGCGATAGAACAATCGACAACCAAAAAGCGTTCAAAGGCGGACCTAGAGCCAGCCTGGATGCAACTTGCCGAGATAACGTTGCGGAACAACAAAGCGACATCAATCGCGGCGGCTCTGCTTTGTCTTTGCGCAAAAGGAAACATAGCAACTCAGGTGGCGAAACCATGCACCGACTTCCCTAGTGTAGGCACGGAATGGGCAGCCGACGGCACCAACGCACCAACAATGTTCGCCAACCTGATTAAGACGTGTCCAAAGCCAACAGCAGCACCGCTACACGCGCAAACAATACTGCATATGGTAACAGCAGTCAAAGCTTCGTTTAACCTGCAGGACACAGCAGCTTACCTTGGCGCATTTGAAAACACTGACTGCGACGCATCCCAAAACAAGGGAGTCTGCGTAGGATACACAGATGTCGGCAACACAGCAACAGACAAACTGGACACAATCCCATGGATACGGCAGCTGCGTGAACTGGCGGACGATCTAGCGGCAGCCACTTCAACCACAAGCCAGCAACACGCAATAGCTGAAAAGGTAAATGAGATCAAAAGCGATGCACAAGAATTGCACGCCAACCTCCATAAAACACTTGTGGAAGCAAAAGCTGCTACAAACCAGGCGACAGTGACCTCAACGAAGCCAAGCGCAAAAAAACAAGAATGCGACCTCCACAAAAGCAACAAAACTACATGCGAAAATGCAGGCAAATGCGAATGGAAAGGGGAAAGTGACACAAAAGGAGACTGCAAACCTAAAGAGGGAGAAGAGCAGACAAACACAGCAGGAACAGGAGCAGGAGATGGAGCTGCAACAACAGAAATACGCAAGAGTAAGAACAAGGATGACTGCAAATGTCCGAAATGAAAATGGGAGGATAACAGATTGTATAGATTCTAGTTTCCTTCCAAGAAATTCGCTCTGACTATGGCTTCTGCTTTTGTGAGTTTTATAGCATTTTAATGGTTCTAAAATTCTAAGGATGTTTTTTAAATTTAGTGAAATTTACTTTTTGAGAGAATAAGTGAAATATGCAAATTTTGAAAATAAGAATATTTGGCATAAAAATAACCTATGAATACAAATAAATGGGTAATATAATACAAAATAAGTGCTATCATGGAATTATATTGTCTTATTTTGTGTGTTTTATGTGTATTAGCTGAGGTTGTAATAAAAATAATAGGAGAGTGTTGTAAGTGTTTATATACGAATATTATAATAAGAGCAGTAATAATAATAATGATGATAATAATAATAATATGAGAGTGTTTTAATTGTGAGTACGATAATATAATAATAGTGGTGGTGCTTCCGAACGACTAGAAAACAAAAAAGAAGAAATATAAACAACTGAAAGGAAGCAATGTGGGTAAGTAAGCGTGAAAAAATGAGAAGGACAGAAAAGAAAAATTGTTGTAGAAGAAAATGGAGAAAAAAAGGATTATACGCACTGCTAAGCGCAGAAATAATCAATATGGTATTATAAAAAAGAACATACAAGCTGAGTTTATGAAGATGAGGATGCTAGAAATTGAGTCAGATGTATCTAGTAAGTTATACGCAGCGATATGTGCAAGAGGCTGCGCTGACTGAAAGCGAAGGGGTAACAACTGTGAAGAGACCGCTTCAATGAACCAATGGAGAATCTCTATGAAATAGGAAGAATCAATAATGGCATTCTTCTAACTATGTATTTTTATGCCGGACAGACGCTTACAGCTATCACGTAACGTATAATTCAAATATAAATGCACACTTTCTTTGAACTTATGGGAAATATAAAGAAACTTAAAAGCAAATGAGTACAGAAAATTCCGTGATTTACACCGACTAGATGAAAAAGAACACCAGTAAGACTAGAAAACACTTGAAATGACCAAGCTTATCCTTAATAAAAAAGTGACAGCGTTAGGTCTTTATAACAGATTAATCCGTAAACAAGGATTTGAACCGCATTAAAAGCACAAAGAGATCAGTATTGTAAGTGTTTTTGATTAAAAAGAGTTTTTCGCTATGCGGTATAGAAATATAGCCGTGCGTCCGCTTGACAGTACATTGAAATTTGATGGACGACGGGTAAATGTGGGTTGGATTTTTATTGAGCGCATATTACATTAAGTTTAATGAAAACTCCAAGCACTAAAACTCTCCCAACCAATGGACGGTCAATATAGCTTTCCTTTCCAAATGACAGCACAAGCCAAACATCATCCAAAATGATTGGTTCTTATTGAGATAGACAATTTGACATGCTGCCAGGAAGAGGTCAAAAGCTGAAAAAATATTTTATACCCTCAGTTTCACATCTTTGTTAACAAGCTAATTGTCGATGGTGTTGGAATAATTGAAAAAAATACTCACCACTCAGCCCCAAAAGTAACTAACAATTATAAGCGATGCGGCAAGCAAGGGAAGAAAGAGCACAAAGTAAGATGATTCAGCCCAACAACATAGAGCAGGTACTGGTGCTAACTCTGTCGATGCTGACGATGCAAAAGGCGATGGCAGAAAACGAAGCCGAAAATGCCATAGCCTCTCTCTGCCACGAGGCCAAATATCTGCACAAAGTAGCAGAGGATTTCAAGTCCCTGCTTTCGACAACCGATAGCGATGTCTCCCAAGCAGAAAAACTGACGCAGATATGGCAACTTAAAGCAGCAGAAGCGACGCAGCTGAAAGAACAAAATGCATACGCGGCACTGGTTTTACACGGAAGGCTAAAAATAGACAAAACCAAGCAAGCACGCGTGAACTACAAACAAACATTAAGCGGCGTCAGAGAGGGGATTCTCCAGCGCATAAGTTATCTCCAAGGCCGCACACAAGCCTATACGTCGTTCAAAGTCTCAAAAAGCACAAGAGACGCAACGACCACAAAATGCAAAGCTAAAACAACGTGGGCAAAACACGGCGACGCACAGTGCGACCCAACAACACTTAGCAACTCGCCACTGGAAAGAAAAACCATCTCGGCGATGGCGGCGACCAAGGTAAAAGCAGCTACCGAGGCGGAAATAGACATAGAAATGGGAAACTACGATCTGGAACTGGAACTGTCAACGGCCCTCAATTCAGACAGCAACAACAAATGCCAGACAACTACCACACAAGGCACACTGGAGGCAATCACGATGGTAGCAAAAGCAACGGCACCACACTACGGAGGCAAGCTATTACCGACAAGAAAAACTGACCGGCCAAAGCAGAACTGCGACGCCGAAGAAGAGAAACCACCAAGCAAGCTGCCCACGGCAGACAAGCTAGCAGCCCTGCTGTGCAAAGCAAGAGAGGCAGTCCCACCTCCAAAGATCGCGCTAGAGTCGACAACGACAGAAACGTTATTCGGTGACAGCGACTTTTTGTACATTGCAGCGCAACTTCTAACAACTGAAATCCCTGCAGGTACACAGCCAGAAGGCACAGAAGCCGACCAAATCAAGCAACTCATCAAAAGTACTTACGGCGATGCTACAACCTTCGGATCGCGATACACCACTGGCCTCTACGACAAACAGACGAAATACAAAAAAGAAACCCAAGATTCGAAAGGAACTCTAGACAGCATAGCAACAGGCACTGACCTAGCCCTGGTAAGCAGCTATTTCAAGGGCATAGCACTCCGGCTTACTGCAGTTCAAGCAGGACAAGAAAAGCAAAAAAACAAAACGGGGCAAACAGATGAAACTTGCGAAAAAAAAGGAACAGGAGCTGAATGCAAAGATGGTTGTAAATTGACCGGCGTTGTCGACAATAAAAAGTGCGTAGTGGATCCGGATTTTGTCAAAAAGGAAGTAGAGGGAGTTAAAGCGGAAAATGATGGAAAAACAAACACAAACACCACAGGAAGCAATTCTGTTATCATTAAAAAGGCCCCTCTTGTGCTTGCATTTTTTCTACGATAATTAGCTTTAAATAGTATTATTGCAAATTTTATAAATATAAGAAAATAAATGTTTTTCAAGAATTTACTATCTACATATAATATTTTAAATATTTTAACACTTTTTAAAAACAATTGAGAAGTGATCAAAATATTTTAAATACGATTTTTTTATAAAATGTGTGTAAAAGTAGTCTTTGAATGTGAAGTAGTAGAGTAAGAGGGTATGGAAAAAGAATACTAGTATAATATGGTTTATTCGTCTATTTTATGAATAATATTAATAATGATAATAATAATAATAATAATAGGAGAGTGTGGTGAGTGTGTATATATACGAATATTATAATAATGATAATATTGATAACTAAATGGACGAAAAAAATAGAAGCACTTAAAACAAAGACAAGGATACAGTCTAGGTAAGTGAGTAAGGGAAATAAATGACAATAGGGATAATATTTAAAGGCACTCGGAAAGACAGAAAGAAGGAATGAAATTATGATATACGGAGGTTTAAACAGAAGCATAATAAGTCTATCTCCATGCAGAAAGAGAGAAGGGGACAATTTGAGAGGATTAGAATGCAGTGCACAAGACAAATATAGTTGCTATGCCGTACGCAGAAGCAATAACAGAAGAATATAAAGAAGAAAGATAAATATTAAATAAAACAGCAGAAGCCGCTCCCTATAGGGAAACTGGAAAAGGAAGTAAATGTATAAGAAATATGATGTATGAATCTTTAAATGAGATCTGTGAGATACACATAGTTAGCGCCGATAAACCCTCAATTTTGTATTAGTATACAAATAAAAATTGGTGAAGTTTACGCCTCCAATAATTTACATTAGAATTAAAGGAGATTCGCAGTTGATGGATCGCATGAAGCAGGCTAGGTATTCGGCAAATTTGCGCGCAGACACGAAAGTGTTGGCATTAAAAAGAAATCAAACTAATATCAGTCAGGTTTCAAAGGATTTAGAGTTAGAATTATGAATACGTACAAAGCAGAAAAGTTATATTATTATGAACATAGATGTGTCAGCACAAGATTAACGGCAGGTGAAAAAGAATAGATCCTATAAGTGTTAAAATGTTTTAGAAATAGAAGGGTATTCATTATTCAAGTAAACGTGGGATTGGATATGAAGAAGATGATAGATGAAATAAAAATAAGTGGAAACACTGTTTTTCAGTCAAACATGAATACGCAAAGCAATTTGATTAGTTGAAAAACTTGTAATGAGGGAGATGGTCATGTAGAGATTTGACTATAGTGATTTGAAATGGAAATATATAAAATTAAGGACCTTTTCCATAGAATGTAGAGGAGAATATAGGGGGGATGGTCGTGGGTGGCGGAATATGTTGTTTTTGTAAGGTAATTTACGTGACAGAACAAGATCTTAACAGTGCATAGTAGCGCCTCAATACTTTAGGCGTAATATTACAAGGAAAAAATAAACCACAAGTATAAAAAGAGCGTCAGCCAGCGATGTCAAAGAATTTTGTGGGATTTATAACAAAGAAATAAGGAACAGAAACAAAAATCAACAGCAACAACCCTTATAGTAAACTTAAAACTAAACTCAACCAGTTAGCTGTAGCGTCTAGTGAACAACATACAGACAAGCGGCAGAGAAAAACTCAAAACAAACTTTAAACACAAAATCTACCAAGAAATGCCGGAGGCGTTTAATACCCTTTATCACAACTTTTAAAAAAGTACCACTCAACCATTATCAAATTCACAGAGTAGACGCGTCTTCAAATGCTTCCATTTTCGGGAGAGCAACAGCGTCTGTCCGCGCACACAGTGACCCTTCTAACACTGTGCTTCACGACCATCTTAAGATTGGCAAAGCCATCAACCAACGGGTTCAACGAAGCCAAAATAACACAGCTATGCGGCACGGCCATGGCAATACAGGATACAGCGGCAGTCGCAATCGGCCGCCTGCAGAAGCTACACAGGCAAGAGCAGGCGGCGGCCGAAGCCCGAAACAAATTGCTTCTGGCTGCTCTAGTGGTACCCACTGTAAACGATACAATTCTGTTCACAGCAGCGGCTCGAGCAGCAGAGAACTGCCGAGTAGATGCAACAACCAAAGCAGCAGGAAACGTAGCAGCGGGTGTGACGGCGGCAGCAAACGGTGCCCACGTGGCAGGCCGACTAACGGAGCTAGTGGCGATACTTCAAGCTACCACAAAGAGCGACACGGCGCGAAAGTGCATAACACAGGCCAATACAAGAACCACGAAACTAACATCGCCAGCAGAATTCGGATGCCCGACAACGATAACGGACGAATACGCACCGAAGCTAAACCTAGACAGCAGCGAAATAACTAACAAAGGATTAGCGAAATACTCTGGGCCGACGCAACTGCAAGACGCCACAGGAAACAACGTCTGCGCCTTTATGCTGGGATCCAACGCGGACAACACGGCGCTATGGCAGTACAGCGGCAGCGCTACCCCAGCCACGGTAGGCGCAGACCTAATCACAGTATCACCCCACACAGGTTCAGGAGCGACAGCAACAATAGCAGTGGCAAATGCACTAGGCACAGACTACCAAGCACCCGACTCCGCCACGGCAGCCAAAAAGCTCTTCACCGCCATCGGCAAAGTAATGAAACTTCCCGAGAGCACATGCCCAGAAACAACAGAAAAGGCAATATCAGAAGCCCTTACAACAACCACCATAAAAGCCGAAGTCAAAGATTTACTCATAAAGCTCGGCAAAGTCACTAACACTATGGCCGATCAAGCAGCCAGAAGCTTGATAGGACAGGCAGTCAAAGACGATAACGCCGCCTCGACCGCACGAGTCAACCAAGTGAATAAGCTAAAGGTGAAAAAAATAGATGGCGGAAAACCCAAAGAAGTTAAGATCGAAACACTAACAGACCCACCAGAAATAACAACCGCGCTATTAATCGCCATCCCCGAACTAAAAGCTAAGGCGGATAGAACAGTCGCGTCAGAACCAGCAAAAGACTGCTCTACCAATGGGGGAATACAAGAGGAAAACAAAGAATGCAGTAAAAAAACAGGAGACGATTGCAAAGATGGCTGCAAACTCACCGGCGAGGGAGAAAATAAAAAGTGCGTAAAGGATACGTATTTTGTCAAAAAGGAAGTAGAGGGAGGAGAGAAAGATAGCAAAACCGGAACCACAAACACCACAGGAAGCAATTCTTTTGTCATTCACAAGGTGCCTCTATTGCTTGCATTTTTGCTCGATTTTATAAATTTATGAAAATTATGAAATTTTTTATTTTGAGAGAATTTATTGAAATTTACTAAAATTTGATATATATCAATATTTTTGTAAAAAATGTGCAAATTAGTGATACTTTTGAGAATTGGATAAATATTTAAAAATTGTGGTAAAATTTGTATGATAGTGACATATGGGTGTAAAGTAGTATGGTGGATATAAGGTAAGAAGAGTAAGTGCTATTTCGACAGTTTTTTGCTTCGTTCACCAAGCTTACCTTCCGGATATTAGGAGTTAAGGTTATAATAATAAATCAATGATAATAACTATGATATTAATAATGATAATGATGGGTTTCAGGTGTGTATATACTAATATTATAATAAGAGTTATGCTAAAGGCTGTATGTACTGCTGAAAGTGGTGCATTGATATTATGAAAATGTTGAAATGAGAGTAAGTAAGTGAGGAGAATATTATTAAATGTAACGCAATGAAACAAAACGAAAGGAAAGAAGAATAGATGCAGTTTCTGACACAAACATGAAAATTGCACTATTATACACAAGGAGGCAATAGAGTGGTAAATGATGCAGAAACTAAGCACATTGCAGAGGTCAAATGCAGCCTCTACCTCAGGTACAGTGATGGAAGCAAACATTAACACATGCAGAAAAGAGGAAAAATGAGGAATAGAACGCCAGACTTTCAGCCAATAGATGGTTCCACAGAAGAAAATGGTTCAGGGGGAATTGTGCACCACATTTCATATGTAAATGTACAGATTGGATGGCGGAGATGACAGTGAATCTTTTTTAAATCTGACATTAGATTTTGATATGTGGCGCTACATTTAAGCGGCAGTTGCTCAAACAACGCGTATGAGTGTTTTGGTTTAGTTTTACAGCAGTTAGGATAAATAAATTATTTTATACAAGGTAAAAAAAAGTGGAATAGGCAGGACCTACCCCTTAATAACTGTAAAATCCCTCTTTTAATAAAGCAAGACACAGGAAAACAACAGCTTGCACAAAAAACGACAACTATACAATGTCCAGCAACAAAGCAAAGGTATACAGATAATCCAACCTATCCACAACAATTTTTTACTGGAAAAGTAAAAGCAGTAAGGACTACTCACAAGAACAAAAGACTGCGCGTCGCGACAGCGCCGCAGCCGATCATTAGAACGCGAGCGCAGCAAACGCTAGACACCGGTGGTAGATAAGAGCATATAGTTTAAGCTCTATATAATAACTTTTTCACACCTCTTATTCAGTTTTTGGAGTGAAAAAAGCCTATGCGCTTACAAAAAGAAAAACAGAACAATTTGAAAGAAACATCAGAGGTACTAACAGTTTCGGATAGTGCAGGTGGAGGGAAGACAGCAAAAACATACACCAAAGAAAAAAAGCAAAAAGTCAGCGGCGGCAGAAATCAATTTTACAAACGATACTTCTGTGATTATGGCCACAACAACTCGAGAAGTTGCACAAAGTCGAAGATAATACACTCTATAAATCAGAAACATTTACAAGAAGTTGGCTGGAAGCAGTGTGGAAACAGTGAATTCACCTTATGTACAGAACAACTCTAGCCAGAGAGTAAAAGGCACCCAAAACGCATTGTCCCCCGCCAAAAACACGAGCCAAACGGTGCTTAAAACTAAACAATAACACAACAACAATTACATGTCAACTGAAGCGACTTTTAAAGCATAATTCCGACAAAAGATGCATGGTGTTTACCACAACATGCAATCCAAATACAGCGTTGATCAACCGCCAGTACGGATAGGCACACTAACACGCTTACCAGCAACGAAGACACAGCCACAAAAAGAAAATAACACTGACAAGCCTAACATGAGCGAACTAGATTCTTCAAGGAAACTGCACCTTAGGCAAAAGTAGGGATCCCAAGACTGTCACACAAGGATACAATCGGCAAGATGCACCGCGCGGCACTAGCGTTGGCTATAACCTTACAGTATGTCAGCGGGGCAGCCCCACCGGACGGTAGCCACAGGTATGTCCTTCACCACTTCTGCGCGGTGTTAAAGGCCTTGAAGTACACTCCAAAGCCAAATACGAATTGGGCTGACGTCAAAAATATCATGGATGCGGCGAGTACTATAAACCTACTCCTAAACAGCAGAGACGCAGTAGAAAAAACCACAACGGCAGAAGCAAGTGCACAACGACCGGCAGAAGCAGAGCAAATACAGGAATCAAATCCATGCGGTGGAAACAAAAAGGCCGCATGCGAAAAAGCCAAGGCTTTCTTAGACGTCCACAAAGGCGACGCTAAAAAGCACCTGATTGCCGCACTCACAAGCAAATCGTACGTAACTCTAGCTCTGAACAAAACAGGAAGGCAGGTAGAAACAAAAGAAAAAGAACTAGCATCCAAAGAAGGAAAAGATGTTTTTGCTCAAATGAAAGCAACACTAAAACAGGCCCTGTTCGGCGGTCAGCAAGACATCGTCAACAACAAAAATATTCGGCTCGGACAACTCAAGACCAACGGCTTTCGGCAATCCCTCGACACCGACAGCAGCAATCACCGGGCCAAAGAAATTGGAAGCGTCGATGCTTTGCATATGCGCATCAGACAGCACGACACGGCCCAACAAAGCGTGCGAAGGCGCAGGGAAAGATCACGTAACGTTCAGCAAAGTCGGTACAAACGCCGCAAAATCCTATAACAAGATAGCGGCCGAATGCTAAGCCGGTAACGAAGCCGAGCAGGGTCAAACCCCCGTTAGCCTACTAGAATCAGCAATCCGCGGCTTCGAAGACGATATGAGCAAGGGCAAGGGGAGTGCCAGCAAAGTCGGCATACTCGGAACCATCGACGGCAGCGGCGACATGCGCGCGACGGGGACCATTCGTAAAATAAAGGAGCTTGTATGTTTGCAGGTGCAAACAACGGCAAACCGCTTTCACCAAAATGGCTTGCCAAACTCAAAACAGCAACACAAGAGGGACGGAAAGCAGAAACAGAACTGGATCAAATAATGATCGAGGAGGCGCAGCTAACCTCCGACAACAACACATTGTCAGCCCTGATGGCGACAGCCCTAGCTCAAGCGGAAACAGCAGCCCAAAAGGAAGAAGTGAAAGCTACAAACAGGCAAATAATGACTCAAAAGCCGCGGACGAGAAGCAACTCGATGGAGCAGATAAGAAACAGACGAACCAAAAACTTCCGAATTCGAAAAGGCGTGTGTAACGATAACAACAGCAGAAAAATGCAAAGACCCGTGCAATTGAACAGATGATAAATGAAAATTTAAGGAAGGAGTGGCCCCAACAGGTTCCGTTTACTCCCTTTATCGGGACCCCGAAACATGTGCGAAAGCTCCAAGAACAAAGGCAGCAAAAAAAAGCTGTTTGTGGATGGATTGACTATATTGAAGGACAGGGAAAAGTTGACCCAGCGTATAGAGATTCCAGTTTTCTTGTCAATGGTAAATTGGCTCTGATTGTTCCTGCTTTTGTGAGTTTGATAACATTTCAGCATATTAATAAATTTTTTCCAATTAGTGGAATTTATGACACTTTCTACTTTGAGAGAATTACTATTATCTGATATATGTTAACACTTTTTGATGAAAATGTTTAAATCAGTGCAAATTTTTTGAGTATCTGAAAATCTAAAGAATATAAAATTTTGGTGTAAAAGTTGCCTACGGATGTAACATAATGTTGTAACAGAGTATGAAAAATGAGAGCCATTCTAATTTTATGCTGTGCTTTATTTTGTTCATTTTATTAATATAAGTTATGTTTATAAAAATAGTAATGATAACAACAGTAATAATAAAAATAGTAATAATAAAAATGATAATAATAATAATAATAATAATAATAATAATCACAATGTTAAGAGAGTGTTGTGAGTGTGCATATACGTATATTATAATAAGAGCAGTAATAATAATGATGATGATAATAATAGGAGAGTGTTGTGAGTGTGTATATACAAATATTATAATAAGAGCAATAATAATAATATTAATGATAATGATAATGATAATAATAATGATAGGAGAGTGTTGTAAGTGTGTGTATATACGAATATTATAATGATAGCGGTGGTGAAGATGGAATGGAAAGGTAAAGTAGAAGCAAGTAAACCAGTTGCGAAGGTGCAAAGGTTCAACAAAAGTAAGTAAGTAATGTGAACAGTAGCTGAGTGAAGAAGACAGAGGGAGATGGAGATGGTACAGGTGCAGCTTCGAGCATAATGTAATGATGGGCGTAATTGAACACGAGGAAATTGTTGAAAGGAAGATGCGGGAAAAACAGGAACGGATGTTCAAGAAAAATAGAGTGGGTATGTTGTTCAAAGAATCACTTATATTACTCCACAAAGCCACGTTGATGCTGGTTTCATGGCTTTAACGAACATCTAGGTAGCTGTCATAGGAATGTAATAAAAGACTTAGCATCTAGGAACTCAGTAGTACAACTAAATAAAACATTTTCTACAACACTCCATAGAGAAAAAATGTGAATAATGCAAGAAATTATGGCACACATGTAGAGTGCGGTCTAAGCTAAAGCTACAGCTACAGCTATATACTAAAACCAAATCCGTAGATGCATGCTTAAGCAAAAGATGTATTTTCTGAGAATTCACCCTTCATAAGTCACACAGTAATAGTATAAAGAAATTGATTATTTATGTAAACACTTATTCCTTAAATAAATACAATAATGTTACAACTGAACATATTTATTGAACTTTTCTAATTTTTCCTATAATAACCTCAAATTGTAAAAGTATAGTAAGTCATGGAATTCGGTCTCTTGAGAGTTTTACTATTCCTGTTGATATAACATTTAGTATGTATAAGCGCTGTGTTCCTTTAAAATGATGAATAAAATAATATAACACATATAACAAATAATGAGGCTAAGAAACCCAAAGTCTTTGCGTTTGTAGTTCAAACGCAAGAAACTCAAGGACGGCGTAGGCTCATATTGACATTATTACAATTGCAATAGGATGTTTGTATAGCCATGTTAAAAGGCCTATATGGGTTATGGAATTTTTAGAAAATAATAATGCAAGTGATGAGGATATTGTAATCACTGTTTGATGGGTCTGATGTTATTGTTACTGATCGTGATATATATGAGAATGCGGTGGAATATTTTATGCAAAATTATGCAGAAAATGAAGAGAAGTTTAGCGAGGACGATGTTGTCAAAGAGAAACAAGTTTCTCCAATTATATTCATGTCGCCAGCTGAATGTTATGCACCACAGTTAGATTTACTTTTGAACTCAGAATACAGAGACCATATGGCGGGGTGCACATGGTTTTGCAAAGCCTCTTACTTTGTGGAAGAGCAGCTGAACCTAACGCACTTAATTAAGTGGCCTGCAAACCAAAAAGCATACTTGAATGGAGGTGGTATAATAGCTAGATTTTGGGCATTCAGAAAGTTTGAAAGAGCGTTTAATGAAATACTTAAAATGACCGATGAATGGTGGTCGGAACAGAGCATTTACAAGCCGTTACTTCTTTTGAGTGTGTACAGAGAGACTAATGTAGGAAAAAGACTTCTTTTGCCAAGAGGAATGATTGGATTGGATTACGAGGATCGATTCTTTTCCATACACGTCAGTGGCGCCATTGGAGAAGCTGAATTACTTCATCTAGCAGGAAACGCGTTCTCTCGGCAGGAAAGGGAAAAAGAAACTATGACCAACTTGACTTGGTATAAAAAATATAAAAGTAAGGAATTGATAAATCATAATCTAGGAAAACTGCAAACTTAGGCTGTATCCGGGGAGAAGTTAGATTTTTATTATGATAGTATTTGTAGTGATGCATTTAAGGAAGGGAAGTTGCTTGAAGCTGACAAATTTTAACTTCTCCCAAGATGCAACTGGTTTAAAGGTAAATTCTAACGAGTAATTGGCTTTAGGATTTCAACCACAGGAGAAAAAAGAAACTAGACAACTCTTAGATGAATTCCTCACGGGTTGTTCTGGCATACAAGCGGTTTTGTCAAACTTTCCTCAAATTTGAATCCCAGACAAAACAGAGAAACAAAAGCAGAGCTTTCACAGCAGAACAAATGCAAGAGAAATTAAAACAGTGCCACTAAAGGTAAATAGGAGACTACAGCACCAACAACACAGACGCAGATGTCATAAAAACAATAGAAGATACAAAAGGCAAGACACGCGGCAAGGACGTGCAGGTATCAGCAGATATCACTGATAAATTAAACAAAACGAGAGGCGCAATCAAAATAGGACCAGATCGAAACCTAGATGAGACTAAAAAGCTTTGGACAACTGCCAAACATTGCACCAGACGCCAAGCAGACACCACAGAAGCGGCACAAGAATCACGTCCGTGGAAACAAAGAAATTTACTATGTTATTTACACAAAATGTAATGGATTAGTGCCGGCAAATAGACAACATGAGAAAGAAAAAAATAACGGGATAGATACCATATAAAATATATGCAAATCGTAACCAAACACAAAAGTAGTACTGACAAGCCAATTGGATTTATATGTCTGTTCTTTAAAAAACGAGGCGTATTTCTCACTGCACCCAAAAAGAAAGCTTCTAACAGAAAAGTTCCCTCCAGCAGCACAGGTGACCAACCCAATAAGAACATCAACCTCAACACCACAAGAAGCTTTAATATAGATGGCTGCCGCACTTGCCGCAAGCTGGATAGCGGCACTGTGCATTACAACCTACAAAACAAGCGCGTCAAAAGCGGTGAAGTGCGACAGCGGCTGCGAGTGCGCGATGCGGCTGCACAACGCCCTGGCTTTTTATACAGAGGAACAGGAACGAGCAGAGGCTAATCTGGCGCTTATGACAGACCAGATTTTAAAACTAACGATTGCCGCCACAGCCGGCGACGATGATCTAAAGAGCAAATCGTTACCAGCTTTAGCTGCGACAGGCGAAATATTTCAAACCTGCCGAGCTGCGGCACAGGCAGGCCGCAAATTACTGGCCGACCATGAGCCAAAACTAACAACTGCGGCCCGAGCGATAACACTAATCGAACAACTCAGCCAGGCCGGAGGCAAAACAGAGTTAACGGCGAGAACGGGGGCAGGCCAGTTCACTGCGACGTCACTAACAACAAAAACAGCAGGCACCGCCATGCCAGACGAATGCGCAAAGGTACAGCTGACCGAGGAAAGGACAAAATTTGACCCCACGAACGAATCCGAAAACATGTTACTGCCCGAGCTGACTCCAATAACAGAAGTAACAATAAATTGTAAGCACGGCGGCGGCAACACTAACTGTGTAAGCACAGGGATAACCCAAGACACAGGCAAACTCACGTTCAATTCGATAATCAAAATCGGCAGCGCGGTACAATCAAACGAAGCAACAGCCTGGTCAGGCGATGGAGCCAATGCAGATCTAAAATATGCGGTGGCCAGCGACGTCCTGAAAACTAATATAACCAATGCTAATGACGCAAACAAACTACTACTAGATCACTTCAAACAGAAGCATTGCTCATCTACAGCAAACGACTACAACGCCGTAGCAACAAGCGACTTATTCAAAAGGCAACTAGTCAGATCCTTACCAGGACTGGAAAACTCAGAAGACACGATGACGACGCCACCAAGTCTGCTCGATGCTTCCATAAAAGCGGCATATGGTGAAGGCGGCAGCAAATTTGAGGAGCGACTGTGGAAAAAAATCAACAACCTTAAGCCTAAAATAAACAAAGATAAAACATCAGAAGGTCTGCATCTCGAATCTGAAACAGATATTGGGAAGCTAACAGAGGCCTTGGCGAGGCAACTTGCTTCCATGAAAAAGGAAGCTAAGATAGCAGAAGGCGAACCAGCTAAGAAAAAAGACTCAGAAGAAAAAACAGAAGAAAAGAAAGGCGGGGATAATACTTCCAAACCTGTGTGCAGCAGCTTTCAAAACCAGACGGCGTGCGAGGCAGCAAATCAGGGTGGAACAAAACACTGTGGCTGGAAAGGAGAAAATAGTGATGGATCTGATAAAGGAACTTATAAATGCCGTTATTCCTCTATTCTCCTAGACAAGCAATTCGCCCTCAGCGTGGTTTCTGCCGCATTTGTGGCCTTGCTTTTTTAAAACAAATTCACCCCCCCCCCTCAATTTTTTAAAGAAATTTTTGCTACTTGAAAACTTCTGATATATTTTAACACCTAAATTCGACCGAGAATTTTTTTGGTTGTCTGATTCTGTAAAAAAAATTTCTGATAGCTAAAAAATTTCTCATTTTTTTATTTTTGAATGTTTTGAACTTTTAGGGTTAGGTTTTTTATTATTGAGTTTTCACAAATTTTGGATTATTTTTTTGATCTTCTTTATTTTTTATTTTTTTTTAAATTTTTAAAAAGAATCAAAACTTTTAGGGAATTTTGTAATTGATTCTCAAAGTTCTATTAAAAATGAAATAAAAAAGGAAGAAAGAAAAATAGGCTAAAAAGTGTTAGGGTTAGGGTTATTAATTTTTTAATTAATTTTTTTTAATTCGCCACTTTTTTAATGAATCAGCGGCTCTTTTTTACGTAAACCCTAAACCTTCTTCAAACTTCAAGAATCTTCGTCTTTGTATTCTTAGTCTATACCTCGCTATCACATTTTGAAAATTTTTTTCGTTTATGTGAATTTCAGCTCTGAATTTTGCGCTGAGCACGGCTTTAAAATTTTTTAAAAAGCGCTGGCGCGTGGCAGTTTCGTTGCACAAAACAATTTGCTTTCAAAAGGAAATAATGTAAAAATAGGGTTATTTTAAAGCAGGAGATTATCACATTTGGTAGTTAAGGAACGACTGCCTCATCTGCCGCTGGCATCCGAAAGCTAGTGCCGCTAAACTTCCAGGGGCGTGTTTTTAACAAAGATGGCAAAGATGGTGAAAAGTGCACATTGAGTGAGGAAGGCAAAAAGGAAACAGAAAAA
The DNA here is from genome assembly GCF_000002445.2 of Trypanosoma brucei brucei TREU927. NCBI lineage: Eukaryota > Euglenozoa > Kinetoplastea > Trypanosomatida > Trypanosomatidae > Trypanosoma > Trypanosoma brucei. Next base: position 5,026,151 of record NT_165288.1, on the reverse strand, counting down.
GCAGACAAAGCAGGAAAAGGAGAAGGAAAATATGGGAAGAAAAGAAAAGGGTACCCAACGTGGCACTAATCAACAAGCTTGTGAGGACGAAAACAAAGGATGATAAAAAGAATTGCGGCTGGAAAAAAGGCAAATAGGGTGAATATGACTAAGAAAGAGAAAAGAGCCGAAATGGCAGTTTCCTTTTTAATAAAAAATTGGCTTTCATAGATGTTGTCTTTATGAATTTTATAGCACTATAACGATTATAAGATAATTTATTTAATTTGATATTTGGATAAAACTCCTAATATTTTATATATTTTAACACTTTTTGATGAAATTTGTAAATTTTTGGCAATATGTGTGTGACAGTGTTTTATGTGTGCAAATTATGGGGTAATAGTGTTTTGAAAATAAATGCTATTTATCATTTTTGATTTTGGTTAATATTATTTATTTGATGCATATTTCTTAAGGATATAGTAGTAATAATAATAATAGAAGAGTGTTGTGAGTGTGTATATACAAATATTATAATGAGCGGACTGATGATAACAATAGTAATGGTGATGCTAATAATAATGATAAGAGTGGGATGTGAGTGTGTATCGAAAACTTTTATGATAAGTTTGGTGGTTAGAACCAATTAAAAGCTCAAAATAGAAGCACGTTAAGCAATGGAATGGTGTAATAAGAATAAGGGAGTGAGAACGAATTAGCATGGCAGGAGAGGAATATAGTTATAAATTTAAATGAAAAGGAAGGACAGATTTCAAGCAATACGAAACGTAGAAATGCAGAAGGAGCTTTTGTAGGAAAGAATATGGAGGCAGTTATCATAAACCGGCACAGCGCAATGGTGAAAAAAGCTGCAGCTACTGCAGCTCATGCGAAGTCAGAAAAAAGAGATGCAGCTAACGGCACACTCAGTAAAGACCGACGTGGCCAGAATAATAAAGTCCGCATATGAAACCACGGAAGATCTCTATAAAGTTAAAAAAGTATTGTAGATGGACCTCTAATTCCTTATTGTGATGCTTGCAAAATATTAAGACCTTTCAATAAAAAATAATCAATATATAAGTTGTTGCTTGTACACGACTAAGGGAGAAAAATAATAAAACAAAAGCAACAATAAAGGCGGTTCCAGTATCCAACTTTCATGATTAAAACAATGTCAAGCAAAGATGAACGAAGATTTAACAAAGAAAATCCAAAAAGTGTACATTTAATATCCAAAGGCGTTACTTTTTTCACAAGTAAACTAAAGCCTTAGAATTAACAAAAAATAGAAGCCACTGCAACACATAGGTGTTAAGTGTTTTATATGCATCAAAACATGCAGTACTTTTAATATTTTCAGGGATGTAGTCGCGGTTGGAAAGTATATATAGAATAGATATAAAACGATATAGGTTGATGTTGAATGTAAGAAATTGTCAGAAGCATAATTTAGGCTTTAAATTGTCATGGTGACCATAGTTTTATATGGTAAGATTGAACTTTACACAAGTTGAACATAAGACAAACAAAACCAAATAAAGTGACAATTTACATGTGATAATTAACGTAGTTAATAAATTGTTACAACATGCGGTTGTATAAAGTGGAAATATAGGCACTGTCATATAAAAGTAGTATAAATTGAAGTTACCCAAAACCGAAACTACCAACATTCCCTCAAAAACTATTTGAAGAATTCGTTATTTGTACTTAAAATACTGTCATCGATACCAAGCAATTTAACACTGACAACTAAGCTAACAAAGACCAGAATCTCGTCTTAAGGTTTGTCTCTCACCAGATTTAACTTCTCCAAGGTACATGCAATGACAAACCAAGTAGGTGATGGTTTCATATAACCTTGCACAAAGTGCATAAAGGAACAAAAATTTAGACAGACAAACAAAAGCTGAAAACTATTAGAGCAGTGAAAGAAGGGCATTAATAATAGATTTATTTCGTCTCAAAGTGGTGAATAAGTGGCCAGGAAACCTATTTCTTAAACTTCGTCAAATTATCAAAGTCATTAGAAAGAAGCAAGTATTTAGTTATTTTCCATATTCATTCATGTACAGGTGAAGCAGGACAGTTCAAACGCAAGAATTAGAAGATTACAAATCATATGGCATTCAAGAACTGGTATTTCCTACAATATTCTAAGTGGTAAACAGCAAAGAAAAAATTCTTAAACAACATTTGATTCCACTTACAGATTTTTCTATTTTTAAGTTCATAATAATCCAATAAGCACGAGCATAACGCAGAGTCAAATAGCGAAGCTGTAAGAAAATGGGACAATCTAAGTTCCAAATGTAAGGAAATATTATGAAAGTAGCGAAAAAACTCCTTCCTACGCTCAGGATGTTTATGCCCAAAGTGAATAATGAATAAAATATAATTTAGAATGAAAGCACAGAGCATGGAAAGACACAGCGAAAACAGAAAAAATGATACGAATAGATTGTGGTCTATAGTTGACGAAAAATAGACCGATGAAAAGCCTAATATTGTAGAGACTGCGTTTTTTATTCCGGTGACAGATCAAGATGTTAACTGAATGGACAGGGGAAGGAATTTTCAATGGTCGACTGTGCTCTTTTAAGCGGCTAGTTAGACCTGGAAAAGCGGAACTTATTAAGAGTAATTTTGAAATCAATAGGTCTTATTGAACACATTCCTTAAGCACAACAGCCATCGCAGGAATTTTGGCTTGAAAGCTGTAGATACGTGTGTGTGTCCTAAGAAACGAAGCGTCACAGGCCAATTCCGAAATGGTGGCATGACGTAAATGGAAATTTTCGCTTTCTTTGTTAAATTTTATACAGGTATACAGTCGTTGAAGCTGCAGCAGCGAAGGAAAGAATGCAAAAATTACGGCAATAACCTCGCAGCAAACGCACCAGAAGCATCACCGAACATCACATCTCACAATAGAACAGAGAAAAAAGGAGCCAAGAAACATAGAAAAGCTAGCCATCAAAAGAAGATGACAAAAAGGACAACGAACCTGAACGGAGCCATGCTTTGTTCATTGTTACTGCTAGCCGTATCGCCGCCTCATGTACAACCCGCTAGTCAATCACCATTGGACAAAAGCCTCTGGCAGAGCATATGCAAAGCGACGGCAGAGCTGAACAAAGTTCCCGGGACGATGACGCACGAATTGACATAGATCCTACAAAAAGCGAAGACGATGCGGCGTGGCGAACTGAAAGCACAAATATTCGGGCTAAGGCATGCAGGAACAGAATTGGCCAAGAGAGCAGCGGTAATGGCGGCGTATTTCGGCCGTATGCACAATCAGATGCTTGCAACGCTTGAAACGACAGACACCGAAAAGGCAACCGACGCGGCAGCCAAAGCGGCGTACCTTCAAGGCAGAATAGACGACCCACTTCATTTACTGGCAGCTGTGGATAACACAAACAACCTTTTTCTAGCTGTAACCAACGCAGCCGGCAGCAAACCAGTCAAAACAGAGGGGAAACTCGGCGACGTCGACTGCCCACTGTCGGCGCCGTCAGCTAAAAACAAGGCAGCCGAATTAAGCGGTATAACAGAGGCCGGCTTTACCATGCTAAAAACAGATGTGTCGGGACTCAACGCAAAACAGGTCGCTGGCGGGACCAAAAAATGCAACCTGCTAAGTTCAGTACAAAAACAAGGCTTCGGAGAGACACAGGCAGCGATCAGCACCGACCACGAAATTCTCGGAGGATACATAACAATTAAAACCACCGACGCTGAGGTAGACGTAGCGCCACACAACAAAGCACACACAAGCGAAGGCAACAAGCACACAAGCTGGACAACGGCGCATGCCGCCATTATGGCGAGGCCGAGACACACAAATAGCCCCTATATCAACGAAACTGGAGAAATTCACAGCAGGCCGGACATGACACAAGTTTTGCAAGCCGTTTACAGCACCAAGCCGCCCATAACCGGAACCAACCTAGAAGACAAGGTCATAGAAATATTTCAAGGAAAAGAAGCAAAGAAACTGCAAGACTACGAAGACGCTGTAAACCAAGCAACGATACCAGCCGGCGTAGCAGGACTGGAAACTGACCAGACACTAGCGGCAGTAAACGACGAAGACAAACTAATCGCAATCAGAGCCTTTTATGAACAGCATGTCAGCGCAGCCTATGGCAAAATGGTAGCGACGATATCCGAAGCAAGCAATAAACAAACAGCCACCGCCCCAGCAGACTGCGGTAAAAAACTAAAGAAAGTAGACTGCAAAGAAAGCGATGGATGCAAGTGTAATAGCACTGACAAAAGCAAAGGGGACTGCAAACCTAAAGAGGGAGAAGAGCAGACAAAAACAGCAGGAACAGGAGCAGGAGAGACAACTACAGGGGTAGATTGCAGTAAACACCAAACCCAGCAAGCCTGTGAAGCGGAAAACAAGGATGTAAAGCCTGGTCAAAAAGCAGTATGTGGACGGATTGATTTTGTTGATGGTACTGGAAAGCTTCCCAAGCCGGAGTGCTGCTCTTCCAGTTTTCTTGTAAATAAGAAAATTGCTCTGATTGCCGCAGCTTTTGTGAGTTTTATGGAAATCTAGCTTTTTAAGAATTCTTGGTCAAATTAATAAAATTTATGAAATATTACTATTTAAAGATAATTTACTATAATAAATAAATTTAGTGAAATTTTTAATTTTTGATGTATTTTCACACTTCTTTGAAAGAATAAAAAATTTAATAAAATTTAAGGACTACAAAATGTAAAAATTTGGTATTAAAGTGGCATGTCATTGTTAGGAAGTAGGCTGATATGGTACAAAAAATGAGTAACATTCTAATTTGATTTTGTTTTTGGTTAGTAGCTGGGGTTATAATAATAATAATAATAATAATAATAATAATAATAATAATAATAATAATAATAATCGAAGATTGTTGTGAGTGTGTATTTACGAATATTATAATAAGAGCAGTAATAATTGTAATAATGATAATAATGATAATAACAGGGCTGTGTTATGAAAGTGTGTATGTACGAATATTTTTGTAAGGGTAGTGGTACCAATGATTGAATACTCATAAGATTCAAAGACCGTTGAAACAATGGTGAGCGTGTGAACGGAGCATGTTAGTGGATGTGAGAGGAAGTGAGATAGATAAAGAACATGTGGAATATTATTAAAGGATAGGTGGAAATACAGATAAATGGAGATAAAATAGGTGTTAGTTCAAACAGAAACATGACAATGGGCACAATTAAAGACAGTGAAATCACGAAGGGAAGAATAAGGAAAGGAGAGATCGCGGTATAGAGTCAAAATAGGAACAATGCAACTAACGCAAACAAGAAGTTCAAGTAGAAGGCGACTAGGTGTACCATAACCAATATGATATCAGGACTTTTTTAAATGTGAATTACATCTAAGGCAATGTCATGGACGCACAACAGTCTTTTACCGAGAATGCAGCCACAAAAAAAAGTATTAGTCAGAAAGCGCGGTTCTAACAAGAAGCAGGCGAGTCATTATAAGAACTGACAAAGCAACCGAGTTATAATTCGTCCACTCTCCTGGTAAGTGCCGAATCTACAACTATATTGTGAAGGGCTAACAGCTGCGCTAGCACAGGAGGTAGTGGAAAAGTGTAGGCGATGAAATCAGGTGGCAGGCAAAGGGTTCACCTTTACAAAAAAAAAGTGGATAAAAGACACCGCACAATCGGTGCCCGAGTTTGTATATAGGAACGAATTGCCGCGATCATCGCTATTGGAAAGAATACTTGGGGTAGCTAAAGCAACAAAGTAAACATCTGGTTTGCTCGTGTGAAAGAGAAAAAACAAACTAAAACATGGCGGGCCTCCAAAACTAAAAGAAGAGAGGCTCATCACTGTTTACCAGCCGATGGACTACCAGCGTCTAACGAATGAAAAATGGCATGGTGTTAGGAGCGGGAGGAAAGGAGGCTAGCATTAAAAAGGAGCCTTTCTATAAAGCTAGGCGGATGCTGTAGCACGCAGAGGAGAAGCAGTCCAGCAGAAAAGCAAAAGCCGAACAACTGTGGAAATAACAGAGGCACCACGCCGATAACCCTTTACTTTGCGCCAAATAAACGTGACATCTTCAAAATCCCTCTTTATGCACTAGTCAACCACAAGGCCAAAAAAACAAAAAACACTGTGGACTAGCGCGGTGGCATAAAGTAATATGAAAGCAACTCTGTACATGATAGCGTTTTTAGTGCTAGCAGGCAGCAGCGGCGCTGGGAAGCCCACGGGGACAGCTGCCCAGGCCGTCGACGACAGATGTAGCGAAGCAGAATTCACGAAGCTGCTAGCTGAATCCCTCGAAAGTGAACTGGCCTCCGCCGTCAGAAGCAGAGATGCACTAAACGACGAATGGGCCGAGCTGACGCTGGCTGCAGCAGCCGCAACTGAGCCAAAAAGGGCCGTAGGTTTTTCAGCGCTAGCGGCGCTAGCAGCAGCCAGATCAAACGCTGTTACGGCGAGCATTCAACAAAACGAGAAACAGCTGCTCGATGTGGCTCGGCTGCTGCGGAAGAGAGCAGCCCAGCTGCTACAGATCGAAAGCAGTTACCCAGAGCAGACGTTCCCCGGAACCAAAAAAAGCTACGCGCAGGGGAGACACACATTCGGCGCAGGTACCGAGCGGTGCACGATAGAAATCGCGACGACAGCAGCCGCCAAAGACAAATGCAAAGCATCAATCGGCAGCAAAGGCGCGCTGAAAGAGGCAGGAAGCCAAATATCTGCTGAGACGCATCTAAAATTAACAAAGGACGCCATGCTAGGCAGGCGAGCTTTAACATTAGCAGCAGACGCAAAGGGAAACGTCGCCTCGGATACGGGTGAGGCGACGACAGACGGCAAATGCGGCGACGACGGCAATCCAGCCGCGTCGGCCGCCAGTGGCGTCTGGGCAGAACTTTCGTTCAGCAACGCAGGAGACACGGACCTACAAGAAATGGCAATAGCAAGCGGCCGACCTGGCGGCGCCAACTGCGGCGACAACCCATCCAATGATGACGACATGACAGTATTGGCAGAGGCGACCAGGTACACGATATGCAAGGCGCGGGCAATCAAGATCACGACTAAAGCATCCGTCTTGACAGCCTCTATCGCGGAGTTGAAAGGAGATCGCGACATGAAATACATCGCCGGGGCCCTACTAACCGACACAGTGCCCACTAAAGAAACAGAGATTTCAGACGAGGCAACAGAATAGACCCTGAAAAAAAAATACGGCTCCGAACCAGATGCGATACAGAAAAACTTCATCGCTAAGCTCAAGGAGGGAGACAAAACCGTTAAAATTGCAGACACCACTATCACCGGGACGATGGAGGTTCTAAGCAAGGGTACTAAGTTCGCAACTGCCCTATCATTTTTTCAGGGGCAAGCTTATCGAGCTCAGCGCCATCAAGCAAAAATAACCACGACCAGCGGCGAGGAGAAGGAAACAATATGCGAAAAGGAAACAAACATAGATGATTGCAACAAGAAACACGGTTGCAAATATAATGATGGAGAAAACAAATGCGAGGAAGACGCTGCAAAAAATACAACAACTCCAGCCACAACAAACACCACAGGAAACAATTCTTTTGTCATTAAAAAGGCCCCTCTTTCTGGTATGTTTTACTATTATAAATAGTTAAGACTTTTTTTCAGTCTTTTAAAATGTATGAAATTTGCTATTTTTAGAGAGTTTCCTAAAATTGCTTAAATTTTGTATATTTTAACACTTTGTGATTGATATGTGCAAATTATGTGAATATTTTGAAACTTTGGTATTATTGTGGCCTATGGGAGTAAATATGCACGGTAAAAGGGTCTGAACATTGGCGCTATTCCACTTTAGTATATTATTTTCCTGTATATTACATGCAATTAGGCTTATAAACAGTAATTTTCATCATAATAAGAGAGTGTTGTGAGTGTGTATATAAAAATATTATAATAATAGTTGTGAATTCAGAGCGACTGAAAGGTAAAGAAGAAGCACACAAAATAATTTTAGAGAGTGAAATGGAAATACGTTTTTGAGTGAGTGAGTGAGACCACGGCAAAAATATTAGAGGAGATGAATAAAGGCAGACATAGAAATATAAATGGATATGGTATACGGGCAGTTTCAAACTAAAACATAAATATGGGCATTTTTCATTCACAAGAAGATGATAAAGGGGACATTGAAGTAGCGACAGAGTGTTTTTTTACAGGAAGACTGAAATCGTTATGTTATATAAAGTAAGATATGCAGTAAAGGAAGAAATCTGTAAACGCGAGATAAAATAACAGAAAAAATGGCAACATGAAGATTCAAAGAAGGAAGTGACACTGAAGGAGATTGGACTTCATATTTTTAACAAAAATGATAATGCGCTACCGTGGAAGTGATCGGAGCGACTGTGGTTTTTAGTTATGGTGGTGGACCTTGATGACTAATTGTGAAGAAGCGTTACAAGGAATAGGAAAAAAGGGATTGTGTAGGTCTGAGGTGATGCTGATGTTTTCTCATGAAGAATAGTATTAATAGCTAACATGTGTGGGAAACTATGTAATTGTAGCAATATGAGTTTAAAACAAGTACTGTCATTAAATTAGTGTTGAGAAAAGAAAATAAACACTGAGAAATTACTAAAAATAAGGTATATAAGCCAACATGTGGTGTTTAAAAGCTGCATAAAATTACAAACAGCACATCACTAATTCTATATTTGCTAATTACCCAAAGTATAAAACCTTTTAAATGACAAAAATCATATAAAATTTGTATTGAATCCCAGCAGCAAGCAGTACATAGCGAAAAAGAACCTAAAAGACATTAGGAAAAATCACGATTGACGAACCCTAACCCTAACCAGAAATAGTACATAATAATACGAAACATAAACAATAAACAGTCACGGAGAAGAGAAACACAAACTATAATTAGTTATTCCGAACTGAAAAGAAACCTATCAATTACCGTGAGAAAAGCTTTTTTGAATCATAAATTTTTAATGTTTTAGATATGGATATATAATGCTGTGGATAAGATCTTAAATTACAAATTATTAGTGTTCACTGCATGAATTTTGCGCTGCTAATGCCCGAATTTTACGTCGCTGGGATTTTCCTCCCTATTTTACTACTGAAACCTATAGGCTTAAAAATAAGCCGCAACACGCGTCGAAAGCAAAAAAGTAAGCCACCAAAAAAAAAGTACATCATAAAAGCATAAAACTTGGTTGCAACAGGGACAGGTGTACACCAACCTACGATCCAAAATCTAGCGGTCAAACCTCAGAAATGCGCACGATTGATGCAGTATCTTCAACCGGTGCGTATATTAGGTCAGCTGCGTGGAAATAAGCTGTCACGAAATTAACTCTCGTATAACAACTTAAAGCATTTTGTCATATCTCTTTTCTTTCCACCTTACAAGCAAAGACAAGATACAGACGGAAGCAGACTGAGCGCTGAAAAAATGCTTGCCACGTGGACATTATGTGCGTTGATGACGGTTTCTGCAGGGCAGGCAGCCAGTCAAGGCGCACTCGGGAAGGACAAGTGGAAACCGCTCGCAGACTTCTCGAAAACCCTTGAAAAAATGCCAGGGCGAATACTAACCATCGCCAAACAAAACATAAACTACATCAATAGCCTCGCAGTAAACGCTGCACAGGCCGAAGTAGCAGCGGAAGCGGAGCAAGATGCGGAACAGGCGCGGGCGTGGGCAGCAATAGCCGAAACACTGCGCCACCTGCAAGCTCAGCAGGCAGCCGAGACGGAAGCCAAGACTACCACGGCCATAACCGCAATAGCCCACAGCGAGTTTTTACGCGGGCATATAGCCGAATTTTTCAAGGTGACGACAGCTGCATCCGGCAGCGGAAGTAAAGGCTGCCTATCAACAAACAGCGGGGGCGGCAACGCAAACAACGTCAAACAAACAATAAACGCTTTAGACGCCGATGCACCCAGCGTCGAACACGCAACCTTTACCGAACAGGAAAATGATTTACCGGAACTGACGGCGGACGGCTTCACACAGCTAACAGCAGGCAAAGGTGTCGTGGATGACAGCCTAACCTGAGGAACAGAATGCAACCTGTTCAAAGGAGCAAGCGGCGGCCTTATGATAGGCACACAAGTTGCGCAGACCGTCCCGTTCGCTGGAGGCTGGTTCTCAAAATCTCATAACTTGGACTCGACACCCGTCAATGTGGACGCAACGAAATTCAGTTCTTCCACCGAAGAAGCCAAGCACACAGCGATAGGACTCTACAAGCAGGCATGGGAAGCCATCAAGGAAGTCCAGCCTTCGACAGCATTGGTAATGAGTGGAATAGACGGCAAGCAGCTAGAGGGGCTTAAAACAAACGCAGCATTCAAAAAAGCAGTCAAGAGACACCTACTAAACAATGCGGAACAGTACAAACCAAGCGAAGACGCAGCAGTAAGTGAAAAGATCGCAAGTGTCTACGGCGCACAGCAAAGCGAGTTCACAGCAAGGTTCTGGGGAAAATTGGATGCGATAAATATCGAAGAGGCGGTGTCAGGAAAACCACAGACCAAGCTAGGACAGCTACGTGACCTAGAGGGATTGGCCCGGGCACTAAATTACTACACTACCAAAAAGGCGGCGGACCTAACAGAAGTTGTGGGCCAGCTAAAAGAGAAAGGGGTGTGTAGTGAGACGAAAGAAGGGGCGGACAACACTTGCAGTAAGCTAATAGATGCCGTGACATGTACTGCGAACCCGATATGCAGTTATAACGAAACAGAAAAAGACACAACTGAAAAGTGCAAATTTAATGAAACAAAAGCCTCAAAAAGTGGAGGTTCTTTGCCACAAACTCAAACTGGAGCAACATCAGCTGCCTCAGACAGATGTACAAAACACAATAAAAAAGAGGACTGTGAAAAGGAAAACAAAGGAAAGGACAAACCTGTCTGTGGCTGGATAGAAGAAAAATGCAAAGATTCCAGTTTTCTTGTCCATAAAAACTTCGCCCTCAGCATGGTTTCTGCTGCTTTTATGGCCTTGCTGTTTTAAAAGAATTTTTCCCCCTCAACTTTTTCTTGCTAAAACTTTGCTAAAAATTTTTCTATTTGAAACTTCTGATATATTTTAACACGTAATTCACCGAAAAATGAGCTGTTTTTGTAAAGTTTGAAAAAGTTTGTGATTCTGTAAAATTTTTGTTGATGGCTCAAAAATTCCCCTTTTTTCTCTTGAGTTTTTTAAAGGTTTTAATTTTCCTCTTTTTTTTGTATTTTTTTGTAATTTTCCATGTTTTTAATGTAATGCAGCGGCCCTTTCTTGATGCGGACACTAACGCTTATTCGCCTTCCGCACGTGAAGCGGTGCTTAATTTTTTTAAAAATCTTGTACGTAGGCGAAGGCGCTGCACGCTGTTCTTTTTAAAGCTGGTGCGTAGCAGTTTCGTTGCGCGGAAAGATTTGCTTTTAAAGGGAAAGTTAAGGAAATAGGGAGATATTTGTCACAAGAAGATTATGAAAATAAGCAATTAACCCTCAGTGGCACAATCTGTCGCTGGCGCCCGACGTCTAAAGCCGTTCAACTGCCAGAGGTGCGTTTTTAACGATGTCAGAGACACGTGTGAGTTGAAAAAGGAAGTGAAACAAGATCTAGAAAAGCAAGCCAAGGATCGGGAGAGAAAGATGGGAAAACTGACTGCTCTACCCACCAGGATCAGACATTTTGTGAAAAAGAGAATGAAGGACTCCCAACTTCTTTCCCCTGCAAATGTGGTTGGATAACTTTTACACCAAAACCAAGAGGGCAAACCTCCCAAATCTGAGTGACTCTCTTCCAGTCTTCCCGTCAATAAGAAATTGGCTCTGAGTATGGCTGCTGATTTGGTGAGTTTAATTTAATTATAAGGATTTTCGTTCACATTTGTTAATTTTATGAAATTTTGCTATTTCGTCAGTGTTTTTCAATTTTTTAAAAAACATTTGATATATTTTAACAGTTTTTCATATAAGGCTCTAAATTTTTAAAAGTAGGTTACCGGTGCAAAGAATTGCAGTAATAGAGTATGAAAAATTAGTGCTCATAAGAAATTTTATAATTTGGTTCATTTTCTTGTCTTGTGGATATTTTTTAAGGCAGTAAAAGTGATAATAATAATAATAATAATAATAATAATAATAATAATAATAATAATAATAATAATAATGATAATGATAATGATGATAATAATAATAATAAGAGAGTGTTGTAAGTGTGTATATACGAATATTATAATAAGAGCAGTAGTAATAATAATAATGATACTAATAATAATAATAATAATAATAATAGGAGAGTGTTGTGAGTGTGTATATACAAATATTATAATGTGTTGATGAAAAATGGTTTGAAAACAGAAATAGAAGCAGTCCAGGAAATGATATGGGTGAAATGGTTGAAATTGAGAAAATGTGAGTGACAAAAAACAATTATAATGCTAAAGAAAACGCAGAAAAGAGAGGGAGATGGTATGTGCGCAGTTAAATACGCTACCGTGGTGGTGGGTATCACCGTCATTTACCCAACGGTAACATAGGGGACAATTATGAAGTTGAAGGATGTGATGTACAGGGAAAATGGAGTCGCTTCGTCATACAGGGAAGGAGAAACAAAAGATGAAAAAGAAGAAAAGAAAATACAGAAGGAAAAACTGGATATGGCACTACACAGTACAATAATATGTTACGGAAACTTGTGAATCCTTGTGTTTCAGTCAAAAATGAATAGATACTACAGCATAGATGCTTGTAGCTGTATATTTTTATCTGATGGTGGATCCTAATATCCAGCTGTGAAGCACTACAAACAGATGGAGGAATGTATTAGATATGTATAAATTTATATCAAAGTCTTCTTTTACTTAGATTTATTAATAGTGTTCAACATTTATCTGGATAATTATTATATTATATGGAGATAGTCTTTAAAACAAGATTTACCAATGGATTTCCTTGAGTACTTAGAAAAGAAGGAAACGTGTAAACTTCTTAAAATATGTATTTGTAAACCGTTGGAGAAGTTTTATAAATAAGATATAATTGGTAACGTAACCGAGAAAATTACAGATATGCATAAACACCAATCTTTAGTTGCACTCAACGACATAGTGCTAAACATTTAAATCGAGGCGAATCTTCATTTTTGGTGGGCCCAAGGACGCTACAACAAAGGATGTTGAAGCAAGGCCCCAAACTACCAAATGGTAAGCTCAAGGAATGTGAAATCAGCTGTTGTTCGCACTAGCCTCAACCACTATCACGCATACTGCCTGAACACAGCCGTTGTATTGTTGCAGATGGGAAATTTATCAACACGAAGGTAGCAGCATGTCGAACAAAATAGAAACCATAATATAAGAATTTCTAACTCTCTATATTTATTTTTAGTATATGCAACAATTAAAGGACTGGCTTGAGACATAAATGCAATTGATTAAAAACAGGATGGGTTAAGAGTATAAGTGTAATCGTGTTTAAAATCAAAATTCATGCTAAAATTTTGTCATAATTTCCACGCGTTTGTTGGGAGATACCAAACATTTCACATATTGAACATATGGAAAATGCACTCATATATAATGATAAGTTGCATATTTTAATGAGTTTGTCACTTACCTCAGTTAATACGAAACAAATTTGATGCACCGCTATTTGATGTTCTATGACAGTGAACGATACAGATGTGTAATGGTAAACCTAGTCCGTTATATTGAAAATACTGTACCGGCAATATTAATCTTCACTGATGAGTAAAAAAAGCGACAGCCAAATCCCTGACCATCTGTTTACCTGTTCCATCAGCGGCCTTTTAATTTAAAACCATCTGGCTACGAGCGCGGAACACTCGTTGAAACAAGACAGGAAGCATGCGCTCTGATATCGTAGCTTTTATGTTGCTTTCGGCATGCGGATTCGCGCAACAAGCAGATGCCGGCACCAACAAAGCCAAAAACCTTGCCGAAATGGAAACTTTGTGCAGCTTAATAAACTTAGCTGAGACCTCAATAATTGGATTGTCTGAGCCAGGGATTTCCGAAGACGACCTAAATGCAATAAAAGCCGTTAACATAACACTCGCAGGCCCAGACTGGACCAGACAATTCGCAAAATCAGCCACAACAGCCAAAGAAGATGCTCCAAACTGCAAAGACCCTTCAACACAAGAGCAATGCAAAAAACAGTGGTTATAATGGCAAGCAAGCAGCATAAAAGCATACGGAGAAGGAAAATTGACAAAAAAGATTCAAATTTCCAACGAACAGAAGCTTTCACTACAAGGGCAAGCGGCAGCGCGACAGGCTGCAGCCATAACAGCCGCAGAACTTCAGCTGAAAGACAGCTACAACAACAGATACAAGCCAGACCTGGACGAGGCTGCAACAAAAATTAAGGCAGATCTCGAATTGGCGGCGTTCGGTCAAAGTACAGCCGGCAAAAATCCAAACAACAAATGTATCGCACCCACAGGCGGCGATCGACAAACGATGTGCGCACTGCCATCTGTCGGCAAGGCGCCTTTCCTAACGTTGCTTTGCGTCTGCACGAAAGATGGCGGGACAGCAACGACCGACATCTGCGGTAACGCAGTAACGCCGACGCTAACCTGGACATCGCCGACGGATGCCCCGGCTCAGTACGCCGGCCTAGATGCCATATGCAAAAAACATACCAACGCCAAAGTGACATCGGAGTTCATATTCCAAAAGCTTGGTCAGCTGTTCGGTATGCTCAAAACTCGGACGGACAATGCCGGCGATATGATACATCTAGGGAGCCATAGCGGCAGCCAGCACTGCGATGATCGAGCAGCATCGGCCTGCGCCGACTTCACAAAGGCATACCCTTTAACATCAAGCGCCGCAGCGACAGCCATAGCCTGGGAACAACATCTGCTGGACGCAGTTGAAAAACTGAAAAAAGCGGACCATGCACATCAGGAAAAGCGAAGGACGGAGGCAACCATCAAAGCCCTTAGAGGCCAAGTTGAACTTGTTTTTAATAGAACAGCAGCAGCCAAAATTTATGCCACAAAAAGTCCAAATCCAATTGCAAATCCACCTATCTGCGACAGTCACAAATCAAACGCGACCTGCACAGCAGACAGCAGCTGCAAATGGGAAGGAAAAACTGAAACAGATGGAACATGCAAACCTAAAGAGGGGGAAGGATAAGCAAATGCAGCAGAAACAGGAGAGGGAGCTGCAGAGAGAACATGCCCTAACTGCAGCCAGTGTACGGACTTAGAACAATGCGCCAAGGTGGCAGGAAAACCAAAGGAGGAAAAGAAATATGTTTGTGGTTGGATTGAAGGCAAATGTCAGGATTTCAGTTTTCTCCTCAATAAGAAATTGGCTCTGATAGCTGCTGGTTTTATGAGTTTGGTAGCACTATAAGAATTTCCATAGAATTTTATAAACTTCATTAATTTTCATAAAATTTAATACACTTTAACACCTTTTTATGAAAATGTTAAAATTATTAGAATTTGGTGTGAGTGTGGCTTATGGGACTAACGTAGTAGAGTCATAGCGTATGAAAATGAGTAATATTAAGAAATGTTATAATTTAGTTTATATTGTTTTTTGGATAATAGTTAAGATTATAGTCATATAGTAATAAAGTAATAGTAATTAAAAGAAAGCATTAGGAGTGTGTATATACGAATATTATAATGAGAGCAGTAATAATAATAATAATAGTAATAATGATAATAATAATAAGAGGGTATTGTGAGTGTGTATATACGAATATTATAAAATGAGCAATGTAGCAGAGCGATTAGAAAGCAAAACTTAAAGAACTTTAAACAATAACAAGTGTGTTTAACGAGAGTAAGTGTAAGTATGTTATTATGATAGATTGAGAGCACAAGGAATATTATGAAAAGAAGGAGAGAAAGTTAGAGGGGTATGTAGAAGATATGAAACTTCAAACACAAAACATTACGCCGGGTATCATTATACACAAAGAGATGACGAAGTGGGTAATGAGGGAGATACAAAGTCCAGTTTGTAGAGGAGATAAAATCAATATACCACGAAAAAACGGTTATATAAAGTGGAATGTGAAAAGGTGTGGCACGGCTTATATGCTCGAAGTAACTCATCGAGTAATGTATAATTTAAATACAAGGCGCTATAATGAATGTAAATCAATCTGTAACAAATAATTAAAGTGATAAAGGCCATGAAACTCATATAAAAGTACTTTTTGTGGTTCAAATTATCGAAGTAAGAAAGTATATCTAATACAAACATCTGATGCTTGCACAAAAATATGTGACAAAAACCCACAATAGCAGTAAATTTTGATTATTTAGCAACAAGCGAAAGAACACCTTAAAATAATAAAGTAATATAACCTCTACTGCACCACAAGGTATAGAAACGGAGATATTTACTGGCATTAATACGCCGAGTTTCTTTTTCAGAGCTACTATATAAAAAAAAGAAAATCATGTTTTATAGTCTTAAATATACAAAAGTGTTACAAGCAATCGTAAATGTATGATTTGGTGGATTTGAAACAAGCTAACTATACAACCCTGGTGGATCCAATCTAGAAGTCAGAGCCCACCAAGCTCCAGATATTTCTCATAAGCATTCAATTCCATTAGAGGCTTTTGTATCTTTAAGTGACAAAGAACTCGATAGGAGTGCAACTGTGTGGAGGCAAAAACATCGTTTGGATTGAAATCTAAAGGTGAAAAGTACACGAAAATAAAGCCAAAATTGGGAAAACAAACTACCTAAGGAAATAAAGCGGACTCCAGCTTATCGGTAGAGACTTTTTCACGAATAGAATCGCCATTAACTCATGAGCTTTTAAGAAAGCACAGAGAAAAACTAGTAAGCAGGCAAAATAATTGCACAAGGACAGAAAGTCAGAAACGAAATCGTGTTTTATGCGTCAATGAGTTAAACATATACTGAGGTTTGTACTGTGCATTGCTTATCGTGCACTAGCGGTGTTAAAAAGAATACCAGAGGTCTAGAAACACGCATATACAGAATCCACAGAGAAGATCTTGCGTACATTCGAAAGTAAGAATTAGCAGCGAACGGTACGAAAATAGTAAGGTAGCACAGCCAGCAATAATAGGAGCATTTTTTGTTAAATTTTGCAGTGGTAGAAATGCAAAAAAATGCCACAACTGACTAGTAGCGTTTGTTCTTAGGTGTGCAATAAAGTATGCGACTCGGCCATAAGCATAATCCTAAAAATCGTTAAAAACCACTTTCCATCTTCTTACCACACCCTTAACAAACACAACCCACAGCAAGACGCCAAAATACACCTGGAAGAGAGGCATAACTATATGAATTATTTTTGTATAGGTGTTCTGATTGCTTTTGCTACAGCAACAGCCAGGGCCGGAAATGCCCACAACGGCCAAAACACCTAAGTTTTCGGAGCCTTATGCGAGCTAGCGCGCTTGTTACAAAACGCACCAGATATCCCAGCGGCACTAACAACCAAAACAGCAGACTACAAGGAGATAATCAAGCGTAACATGAGCGTCGCAGACAACTCATGGAAACAATTATTCGCCGACAGCAAAAAACCAGATCAATGGCCGACAGAAAAGCCAAAAAAAGGCGCAGCACAGGCTGACTGGGACAAAATGTGGGACGACTGGATCGAAAGCATTAAAAGCCTCGAGGACACTCCTGGGAAGCCAAAAGCCACCGAAAAGCACTACTCGCGCCTATCAGCCGCCCAACTTCAGGCCGCCAAAGCTGAACTAGCCATAATAGCCGACACAGCAGTCGAGTTAGCCACACTGGCACAGGCACAGGAAACATCGGGCACACTAATAAAATCTGCAGACATCGAAACGGACAGAAGGAACGTCTAGAGTCGTCC